>NC_057797.1:320835184-320872812 GCF_018294505.1 Triticum aestivum
CTCCAGCTCCTCCCCCTCGTGCCCCCCCAGCCATGGCCGACGCTACCGCCGCCGTGCCTACGTCGTAGCCGCGCTCCCCGCCGCCCGTGCGTCCTCTCGTCGTGTCCAGGAGCTCCGCCACTGTCCACTTCATCGAGCAAGCCGAGCCCCGAGCGCTCGCAACGCCCGAGTCCACCGCAACGACCTCGCCCGAACCGCCGTCGCCGGAGATCCCCTTCAACGCCGTCGTCGCTCCGGTCCGTCCCCGGCCGCACCAAGGGCTTCGTCGAACTCCCCGTGAGCTTAGCCATCTTCCCCTCTCTTCTTTTCTTGCTCCCGAGCCGTGTAGCGACCTCCCAGAGCTCAACCGCATCCACCACCGTGGAGCTCATCGCCGACGTGCTCCCGGTCACCCTCCGGCCACAAACTGGTGTCCATCATGCTCACCGCGTCACGTAGCACCTAACTAGCTACTCCCCGCACCTCACCGACCCCCCTAGCGACAAGTTCGACTTCGGCCGAACTCCGGTGGCCGCCAAAGTCGTCGCCGGCGCCAACTCCGGCCACCCCGACCCCAACGGACTCTACCAAGAGCTGCGCCTCGTCCTCAGCTCCACTCCGGTGGTCTCCGCGACCCATTTGGTGGCCGAAACGGCCAAAACCACTTCCACCGCCGCGTCGGGCTCGCCGGCGGCTAAACGCCGGTGCAGCCGACCCGGGTTTGACCACGGGTGGGCCCTGGTTGACTCCCCCGAGTCAATGACAGGTGGGGCCCAGCCCTGTTAACTAATTAGGATTAGTTTAAATTAATTTTAGTTTAATTAATCACACTGACACGCGGGACCCACGGTCAGGTTTGACCCGGACGTGTCCCGTTGACCTGCTGATGTCACACTGACGTCAGGCTGACGCAGTAATTGATTTTCTGGATTTAATCTAATATAGGAAATTCCAGAATATAGTTTAAACTTCAAAAATTCATAACTTTTATTCTGTAACTCCAAATCAGACAAATTATATATGAAAAATGATCAGAAAAATCCAATCTATCCATTTGTACTACTTTCATGCGTGACTAAACAAGTTAACTTGATGTTTAATGCAGAACAAGTAAAAACACTTTAAAGGACCATGTTTGAGTTTGAAATTTGAATCTTTGATTCAAATTGGTTCAAACCCTTCTGGTCTTAGTTGCATTAGCCCAACACACTCATATTGCCATGTTTCATGCATGCATCATATTGTTGCACATTGTTTGGTGATGGTTGTGTATCGGTGTTCTTTGCGGCAGGATCTGCCTCCGAGGAGTACCGTGATTACCCTAACGAAGAACCGTATCAGTGCATCGAATCATCAGGCAAGCAACCAACCATTTGATCATATCGATACAATCCCATGTTCTCGCTCCTGCTCTCTTTTACTGCATTAAGACAACGCGTTTCAAACTGCTGTGTGTTACGGTAGTTGAACCCATTTCCTCTGCATGACCTGTCATTGCCACAGTAACTAGATGAAACCCACTAGCATGTGTAGGAGTTGTTTGAGCCATATGTATGTGTTGTTCCTACCTTGCTATGCCTGCTATGCTTAGAGTCGTGTCAGGTCTGGTTCATCTGGGTGATGGACTAGAGTGAAATGATTATGTCGGTAATGAAAGTGGTG
Source organism: Triticum aestivum (assembly GCF_018294505.1). Lineage (NCBI taxonomy): Eukaryota > Viridiplantae > Streptophyta > Magnoliopsida > Poales > Poaceae > Triticum > Triticum aestivum. Next base: position 320,836,826 of record NC_057797.1, read on the forward strand.
TGGTGAACATGATTTGGTAAAGGTATCGATGAGCGGCCATGTAGGAGTACATGGTGGGTTGTTTCATTGAAGCCGACCTTAAGCACTGAGATCTGTATGTGTGATTTAAGATTCAGCTACTACCATGCATTGGGCCCGAAACCAATGGACCCTCTCGACTTCTTATTCACCCTAGTTCTCTGTCCAGGAGTTGCAAGTAGTTTCTGGTGTTTGTAGCCTACTGGAGGCCGTGGACAGCGCTGACCGTAGGGGTGGGCTGTGATGCGGTAGGTACGTGGCACGGTGTACCGAATACCCGTTAGGTATCTCGGGAACCCAGTTCACATTGTTTGGTGTTGTGAGAGAAACCTCGGCCGGATCTCCTCATGGATGGAACCCGAATAGGCGATAAACCTGGACTAGAGACTTAGGTGATTAGGTAGGTCGTGGCCGACACCCACGTTGGGCTTCCGCTTGAAGGTTGCCGAGTACATGTCGTGTAAACGACGGTAAGTGGTGAGAGCGTGTATGAAGAAGTACACCCCTGCAGGGTTATCATGATCTATTCGAATAGCCGCGTCCGCGGTAAAGGACTACTTGGTTGCCTATACAGTTCATAGACAAGTAAATGGAAACTACTAAAAGCCTCAAGATAAGTGTGAGTGCCGAGGATGGCTCTTCCGTAGGAAGACGGAGGTGGATCCTCGGTAGTGTATTGAAGTGGTGAGTAGTGGACTCGTGTACGCAAAACCATTTCAAGTTGGAGTCTCGTAGGATAGTCTAGCCAAGAGTCAAAGCTGGCTTGCTGCAATAACTCCAGCAACCCTTCTTGATAATGTGCATGTATGTAGGATCTGATGTAAGTCTTGCTGAGTACCTTTGTACTCATGTTGCTATAATTTACATTTTACAGAAGACGCTGCAACCCCTTCTGATGGGTTCTTCGTAGACGTTGACATCAATGAGTAGGCTAAGGCCCAGGTGGTGATCCTGAGCTTGTGAAGGACCACGTATTATAGCTAGGCTTTCCAAGCCTCTTTTATTTTACTAGTTGTCTGTACTCAGACAAGTTACTTCCGCTGCTGGTTTGTATGACTGTATGACTTGAATGCTGGGTCGTGTGACCCGTACCTTTGTGTATGTTATGTATGGCTCTCTGAGCCTTAAATAAAGTACTTGTGTCATAGAGTCATGTTGTGATGCCTTGTTGTATTTGCACATATCGAGCCTATTGTGTGTATGATTGAAATGCTTGGTATGTGTGGGATCTGACTATCTAGTTGTTTATCCTTAGTAGCCTCTCTTACCGGGAAATGTCTCCTAGTGTTACCACTGAGCCATGGTAGCTTGCTACTGCTCTGGAACACTTAGGCTGGCCGGCATGTGTCCTTCTTCGTTCCTGTGTCTGTCCCTTCGGGGAAATGTCACGCATTGAGTACCGGAGTCCTGTTAGCCCGCTACAGCCCGGTTTACCGGAGTCCTGCTAGCCCAGTGCTATAGCCCGAACCCACTTGCTGATGACCGACACGTTCGTTGCTGGGTCATGGATGCATGTCCTTGTAAGTCTGTGCCACTTTGGGTTTACGACTAGCCATGTCAGCCCGGGCTCCTTATCATATGGGTACTAGCGACACTATCATATACGTGTGCCAAAAGGCGCAAACGGTCCCAGGCAAAGGTAAGGCGACACCCGTGGGAATACCGTGCGTGAGGCCGCAAAGTGATATGAGGTGTTACATGCTAGACCTATGTGGCATCGAGTCGGGGTCCTGACAGCGACCGCCTAGGCGCGCTGGAGCAGGAGTTGGGGGCGAGGAAGGCTGAGCTGGACGACAAGGCCCTGGTTCTTGCCGAGGACCGCGTGGCCTTCACAGAGATGGAGGTGAAGGCTCGCTCCTCGCTGAGGACGCTTTACGACAGCGGCCTAGAGAGCCCGCTGGCTGGCGCCGAGGACGGCCTCGCCAAGCTGCTTCCCTTCATGGTTCGCGCTCTTGAAGATGTCGCCCTTGGCCTTGGCCCCACGGCGGAGGCCGAGGCGCGTGTCCTGTATTCTGCAGCACTGACGCGGGTGCTCACCAAAATCTACCTTCGTGATCCCGACGTCGACCTCGACGGCCTGCTGGAGCCAGTAAGCGGCGAGCGTGTCGCTGCCGCTGCCGAGGCCGTGAAGGGTCGCGCGGAGCCTCTGCTGGGGAAGTTCTGGGCCTTCAGCACCAATTCGAAGCAAGGCGCTGCCGACCCCACTGCTCCATGAGGCGCACCCACTCCGTGATGCTCCACCGCCGACAAGTGACTCCGTTGTGGCTCCTGTCCTGCCTTTAATTCCTGCACATGTATCACGCCTCGGGGAGGCATTTAAACTTGTGTTTGGCATTGAGATAATAGTGTGGACTATAATATTTGCTTTTGAATTCCTTGAAATTTGCGCTTTTCCTTCCTACTTGCTTATGTTCTACGCCGGCAGAGCCCAGCCCCGCGCGTACCTCACCCAGTGTTAGTCCTGACCGGAAACCAGGACGGGGCCAAGGAGTGAGGGGCTACGTGACAAGTTAGGCTCCTGAGTCGCGATGCTCAGGTGTCCCCCTTGGCGCACGAACAGCAAGTAGGGAGGTGTGATGTGGGTGGATCTACCGTTCTACGTCTGCAGAGCCCGGCCGCGCGCATACCTCACCCAGGGTTAGCCTTTCGGAACTAAGGAGTGAGGGGCTACGTGACCAGTTAGGCTCCTGAGTCGTGATGCTCAGGAGTCCCCCTTGACGCTCAAATGGCCTTCGTACCTTGGCTCCGCTCGGGGAGAGACGCGCGATGAACCAGGCCCCGGGGGGGGGGGGGCTGGCTGGGCGGCGTGCGTCTGGGCGTGACCCAGGCGCAGCCCCCGTGCCCAGCCCCCTCGCGCGGCACTCCCGAGGGGAGGCGTTACGATGAGGCTAGACACTGAGCTCTGGGCTCCCTGAGGTTGATGCAGCCCGAGGGCCACCCTCAGTTGTTTATCACCAGCGCGGAGCATAGCGCTTCCGTATGTGTACGGGCATAGCCGCTCCTCGGCAGTATCATTAGCCAGCACAGAGCATGGTGCTTCCACTGGTATGTTGTAGGGGGCCCCCCTCCGGGAGGAGCCCCCGGGGCGTGTACAGCCCCGCCTTGACACGTGGCTGGCACGGTAGGGCCCGGCGAGGTGTATCTGGGCACCCGTGGGCCAGCGCGGGACTTACGGGGCCCTACCTCTAGGCGGGTTGCGCCTGGCACTGGGCCTTATCTTGTGATATGTCCCTGCAAATTTGGTTAGATGCCGGCACTCTACGTCCTCGGGTCCCGGCCCTCGTGATGGTCTCAGCCGTCGCTGGTATGCCAGGTCGTGATGCCGTGGACAAGGCCAGAGGGTGAGGGCTGGAGAGCCAGTAAGAGCCTTGAGTCACGATGCTCAGGTACCCCCCTTTAACATGCAAGCGGTCGGCATGGAGAAGAAGTGGTGCCGTGGGCCGGCATCAAATAATCAAGCATGGTGGGTATGACGCATAACCGGAAATAACTGCAAATGAGATACACGCCGCTGGGTCTGGCCCGAGCGACTTGGGGATCGTACAGCCTGAGGGGCGCCCCCAACAAGGTAAGCTAACAACATGAAATAAAAGGGATACAAGCTGCAGGGACGGACCCACGCGGCCTGGGAATAATGCAGCCCTGGGGGGGGGGGCGCTCCCAGCTAGAAGTGAAACTTGAAAGATGTCACCTGATGACGTTGAGGATGAAGGGGTGTTGGTGTAGCAGACTCGGTGGGCTGCGGAAGCCGATCCTCACGAGCCCCCAGGCCCAGGGGCCTCAGGAGGCTCCGGAGGCGCTGGTGGCTCCCTGCGGGCCATCTCCATCTCCGCCAGGGCTGCGGAACGCCTGGCCTCTTGTGCCTCCATGATGCCCCTCATGAGGCGCTCGTACGTGATAGCCGCATTCAGCAAGCCGTAAGGCATGCGAACGCAGCTGTGGGGTGGACCTACGCAGCGCCTCACTCGCGAGGGCCAGAGGCGCTCTAGAGAGGCGACTCGGTTGAACCCTGGTATGTCGATGCAGACGCGCAGCCCACCATCCTCGCCTGGATGGGGAGCCACTGCTGGTAGATGGCGGCCGCCTGTCATGACCCTTGACTCCTGTAGCTCCTGAATGGCCTTGCTGACGAACTCTTGAGGGTCTGGCTCTCCTTGCCTTACTCCTTGAGGGAAGCGTGCTTCGAAGCACGCCTCCATGTGGTGCCCAAGCGCCTCCCTCGTGACCCTAGCCAGGTCGGTGGCCCTCCAGGGGAGAGCCCCCGAGCCCTGCCTGAGGAGGGCGCCGGGCATGCTTTCCTATGCGACGGAAGAAGGTTCCCCCTGGGCAGGCACGGGCCCAGAGGGGCCTGCCTCCTGAGGGGCCGGGCCGGACAATGTCTCCTTCTTCTTGGGGGCGGTCTCGGGAAGCCTCCTGCTTCCACGATCCGGGTCTTCCAGCGACGCGGCCTGAAAGGCTCGTTCGAGGGAACACACCGCGTCCTTCTCTTCACAGGGCACCGTGATGACTCCACCACTTCCTGGCATCTTGAGGACGTTGTAGCCGTGGTGAGTTACAGCCATGAACTTGGCCAGCGCTGGGTACCCAAGGATGGCGTTGTACGGCAGGCGAATGTGAGCGACGTCGAAGTCGATGAGCTCGATGCGGTAGTTATCGCGTGCCCCGAAGGTGACAGGGAGGCGGACCTACCCAATCGGGACCGTGGAGCCGTCGGTGATTCCAGAGAAGGGCTTGGTTGGCTGAAGCTGGCTGTAGGGCACTTGGAGATTGTTGAATGTTTCCACGGACAGGACGTTCAGCCCTGCCCCGCCATCGATGAGGGTCCTGGTGACCACCACGTTCCTTATGATTGGGGAACAAAGCATCGGGAGGACTCCGGCTGTAGCTGCACGCTTGAGCTGATCTGCTGAGCTGAACGTGATGGCGCACACCGACCACCTGAGAGGGCGCGTGGCTTCAAGCCTGGGGAGGACTGCATTCACTTCGCGGGCAAACTGCTTAAAGATGCGTTGAGAGGCTGGGGCCTGAGCCCCGCCCAGGATGCAGGAGATCACGCGCGGCTCCTGGAAGCCCCCAGCCCCCTCGTCTTGGTGGCGTTCCTCGTTTCTCCTTGGCTGTGGCGGCAGCGGAGGGAGGCCTGCGTTGCCATGCGGGCGATCCTCGCGAGGCTAATCCCTCCAGTCTCCCTCGTGAGGCGGGTCTTGCCAGCGATCCTCGTGAGGTTGATCGCGCCACCCTTGGCGCGGGCCACGGTCTTCCTAGCGTCCTGCGTTCCTTCCTCCTCCTCAACCGTAGCCCCGATCACCGCGGTCGAGGCGACAACCGATCCTTCCTTCTCGCATGGCTCGGAGCTCTTGACATTCGTTGGTGTTGTGGGTGTGGAGGTCGTGGTACACATAGTACCTACTACCCTTGGAAGGTTAGGGCTGATCTCTTCCCCGCTTGGTGTCTGGTTCTACCGCGAGCACAGCAGCCCCCTTGTGCTTCACGTCCTTGGCCTTGGGCTTCTTCTCTTCTGGGTCTGCAGCAGGCAGCTCGAGGAGGGAGAGACGCCCTTCCTCATCCCTGGCGCACTTGGTCGCCAAGTTGAACAGCTCCAAGGAAGTGCAGAGGTCTTCATGCATCACCAGCTCCTCCTTCATCTTGACATCGCGCACGTCGTCGGAGAAGGCTGAGATGATGGCCTCCTCAGTCACCTTGGGAATCTTGAGGCGTGCGTTGTTGAAGCGCTGGATGTACTTCTGCAGGGTCTCCCGAGGTTGTTTCTTGATGCGGCGCATGTCGCTCACGGCGGGTGGCCGGTCGCGAGTACCTTGGAAGTTGGCGATGAAGCGGGTGCGCATCTCGTCCCAGGAGGAGATCGTGCCTGGAGCCAGGTTCAGGAGCCAGGTGCAGGGCCCGTCCTTGAGCGCCATGGGAAACCAGTTCGCCATGACCTTCTCGTCTCCGTTGGCAGCTTCGATGCCCAGCTCGTAGAGCTGGAGGAACTCCGCAGGGTCAGCCATGCCGTCGTAACGAGGAGGCAGGTTCGGCTTGAACTTGCAGGGCCACGCGACATTGCGTAGCTCGGTGGTGAAGGAACGGCAGCCTGCTGTGGCCAGGAGAGGCCTTGGGTGACGGAGATCTTGGTCTTGCATGTCCCCACGCGCTGCAGCTGGGTCTTGACGTGCGGGAGCAGGAGCATGGTCACGACGTGCTGGAGCAGGGAGCGCCCGGGCATCTTCTTGCGGGCGAGGGACTTCTTGGCAGCTCTGCTCTTGCCGCGCTAGCACCTGACGGAGCAGGTTCCACCCAAGGGCCACGCGCCTTGGAGCCATGGCGCCTTCTTGTGGAGGAGGCGGCCGGGGCGCCGCCGGAGCTTCGTCACCCGCGCGGGGCGGGGTGCGGTGCAGTGGAGCTCGGTGACGCGGTCGAGCCATTCTTCATAGACGTCGTCGACGAGACGGTAGCGCAGGAGCTCGTTTGCCGCGATGAGCACAGCTCGAGCCTCCATGGGTGCGCGGAGCGCGCGGGACGAAGAACCAGCTGGGGTGAGCGAGGGAGTAGCGGTGTGGCCGTCTTGCCGCACGGACGGATGCTGACACGATGCTTGCTGCTCATCCCCCGCCGGGCCGGTGGCGGCGTTGATGGCAGGTGACAGGGAACGTCTAGGACGCCCGCCGACAAGAGCCGTCTGGTCGATGCGGGAAACGAGGGCGGCCCGGCGCTCGGCGCGGGCCAGACAAGCGTCAGACATGGGCGCGACGGTCGGAGGAGAACGGGGCGGTGGAAGACGAATTCTGGCGCACCCCTACCTGGCGCGCCAAATGTCGGATTTCGGGTTCCCGCAGACCCTTGAGGTTCGAACACTGGGGTGCGCGCAGAGATTTCGCCTCCTACCTACCTACACCCCTCCGCCTCGCGAAGATCTAAGCAATGGAAAAAACAACACGAATGACACAGGGTTTATACTGGTTCAGGCCACCGTTGTGGTGTAATACCCTACTCCAATGTGTGGGGTGGTGGATTGCCTCTTGGGCTGATGATGATGAACAATACAAGGAAGAACAACCTCGCGAGGGTCTGCTCTTGGCTGGGGCGATGAACTACTGGGAGGAGTTCAGTCCCCTTCTCTCTCTCTCTCCTTCCTTCTCTTTTCCTTCTCTCGTCTTTTTCCTCTTCCCCCGTCCCTCTCTCATTCAGTGGGTGGTTGGTCCTATTTATAGAGGCCCTGGTCCTCTTCCCAAATATCGAGCGGGAAGGGAGCCAACAATGGCCGGCTAATTTGAAGGGGGACAACTAGTACCATCTATCCTGACAAAAGTAGTCTTCGCCTGCACAAAGCTTTGGTGGTGACGCCGTCTTGGGCTCCACAATGACCTCCATCTTGCAGTCCTCCTGGTCTTGGTCTTGTTGCACCGAAATGGCTACCTTTTCCTGATGCCTCGGTACTGCGCGGCTGCGCTTGCTCCCTTTCCACCAAAGAGGAAAGGAGGACGATGCGCGGGCTGGCACCTGCCTGGCGCCTTTGATCGTCATGGCTTGTGTCATGGGCACCTCGTGAGGTACCCCGCCTTGCTCTCTCCGCCTCCTCACGAGCCAGCCTGAGGAGGCCGTGCCTGAGGAAGCTCCACGTCGTCCGCCCCGCGAGGCTTGGCCCCTCGCGAGGGTCTTGGGTCTGTGTTGGTGAAGATGGGCCGTGCTGGGCCCCCCTTTGAGCCACGCCGCAGGCCACAGGCAGGCAAGTCTGGGGACCCCCGTTCCCAGAACGCTGACAGACACCAGGCGTCCGCCAGCGCGTGTCGCGTCCTTGTTTCCACTTTGGTGCAAAGGAGGCAAGCGCAGGCGTGGAGTACCGAGGCATCAGGCAAAGGTTGCAATTTCGGTGCAACAAGACCAAGACCATGGACTGCAAGATGGAGGTCATCATGGAGCCCAAGACGGCGTCACCACCAGAGCTTTGTGAAGGCGAAGACTACTTTTGTCAGGATGGCTCGTACTAGCTGTCCCCCTTCGAATTAGCCAACCATTGTTGGCTCCCTTCCCGCTCAATATTTGGGAAGAGGACCAGGGCCTCTATATATAGGAGTAGCCACCACCATAGTAGGAGGGGATCAGACCCAAAGACACACCACAAGTTCATACGCGCAAGAACACCTCAACCTCAGGAGGCTGTTCTTCCCTTGTATTGTTCATCATTAGCCCAAGAGGCAATCCACCACCACCACACTGGAGTAGGGTATTACACCACAACGGTGGCCCGAACCACTATAAACCCCGTGTCTTTCTGTGTTGTGAGTTCTTCGAGTTCGTCTGCAAGATCTTAGCAAGCTAGCACGTAGATCGGTAGGAGGGAAAGACTTCGCGTGCACCCCAGTGTTTGAACCTTAAGGGTTAGCCGGAGCCCCACATCCGACAGAGGGCAGCATATTTTATCCGCTCGTACGTCAAGGGATAATTCGCCCATTGAGATGACCTTCAAGCTAGCGTCTTGTCACCCTTCGAAAGATTTGTTTTGAGCACAAAATTTTCTACGTCCAATAGGGATGGTGTCGGCTTATCACAATCTTCTACAGGAATTTTTATTTTGGCTTGTACATCAACGATGCTTTTCAAATCAAGGTTGTATGGCTCCAACTTATGTTTGTCCCCTGTGATGGCTGCCCTGAAGAAGTATATATCCTCCCAAGACAAGAAATGGTGGAGCTCACATGGTATGGAGGGCGCGTGTATGATTTAGTACACCAAAACATCATCTTTGAGGCACAGCTGAAGGACGACGGCACGTTGGATCTTCCCAGTGGCACGCTCCATGTACTCTGTGTCGAGACCGATGACCTTCATCTCCACCTTTTGGAGGGAGTTGGATACATTGTTGATCCACTTCCGAACAAACCTACTTCCTACTTGATTGATCTTGATGATATGAGTATTACAAGAGTTGATCTACCACGAGATCGTAGAGGCTAAACCCTAGAAGCTAGCCTATGATTATAATTGTTGTTGTCCTACGGACTAAACCTTCCGGTTTGTATAAACACCGGAGGGGGCTAGGGTTACACAGAGTCGGTTACAAGGGAGGAGATCTACATATCCGAATTACCAAGCTTTCCTTCCACGCAAAGGAGAGTCCCACGCGGACACAAGACGAAGTCTTCAATCTTGTATCTTCATTATCCAATAGTCCGGCCGAAGGATATAGTCCGGCTGTCCGAGGACCCCCTAATCCAGGACTCCCTCACCCTGTTTGAGCAGAATTTGAGTAGAACTATGGCAATGTATTAGAGACGCGATAAATCAGCTATATTTGGAATGAGTTAACTCATGTGATTGTGACCATGTCATTACAGCCAATGTGTACCCTTGAATAATCAAACAGTTAGGAAGATATGGATATTTTCCTTATTTTATAGTAATCTATATACTACTAAATATGAGCGTGTATCAATGGCCATGTTAGTTTCCTCATTTTTGTGGTGTAGAAACGCGCATGACAATGTTGGATTCATCTAACCGTACATTAGGGAAGTAAATGTGCATATGAAGAACTCTATATTTGGAAGTAGTGAAATCTTGTAATGCTTACCATGTGTACATACCTATATTTGCCCTTCAGCAATCAATGGCTAGAATAATATCCTCACAAAAGTTTTGCCCATAGAACATGAGTATATAACAATGCATGGTCTGTTAGTTTCCTTGGAGAATTTGTTTGTGAGGACAGAACATGAGTGCATAACATGCATGACATGGTAGTTTCCTGTGAAGAATCGATTGCGAGATAACATGAGTATAACCATGCATGGCACTTCTATATTTTCAAACCCAGTATGCATTTCCCTGTATTTTCCTCTCAGTTCGAACAGGGACATATCAATGTTGTTTCTTGCATTATCCTACTCATACTCTGAACAATGTTGATCTTACATTAACAATGCATGTCCTGTTTCATATGATGTAGCGTCCCCACAGTTACTGCCCTTTGTAACCACATAACCTTTGCCAAAAACAAGGAAGCTCAACTGGTTCCTTGCTTGATCAGATGACGATAAAAGACTGATGATGATTCACACACATGAGCCGAAAAACTTATATTTCAAAAACCCCACTATGTACAAGTACCGTGAAATACGTGAGTATCAGGACTGTCGGGTGGTTGGTGCGACATATGCCAACGGGTGGCTTATCATTGTGGGAGCCAATAAAACGTCGCCGGTGCCTGGAAACGGGATAAGGCGAAGACATGCACGCTGGCAAATCTTACCCAGCTTCAGGGCTCTCCGTGGAGATAACACCCCTACTGCAGCTCTGCGGGGTCTCCGCATGGTCACTAGATCAACAAATTGCTACAAGAGGCTCCTTGAGTTGTTCGGTGAAGGGATGAAGAAGGGCAAGGCTAACCTGCTTCTCCTCTCGGTGTGGTGTCTATAACTACTGGAAAAAGGTCCCCCTGCATGGGTGCCCTGGGGGGTTTATATAGGCCTACCCCCAGGGGTACAATGGTAATCCGGCTGGGTGCGGCCCCAGCCGTCTGTGTCTATGCTCGCCGGCTTCTCCGCGACCGATGGGGCCCGCTGACTGGTGGACTCTGCCGGCTGCCAGCCTTCTGGTCGATAGTCCGGTCCCACGGCTCGGGGGTCTTGTCAGAGGCTGGTTACTCTTGCCTCGCCTCTAGTGACGAGGGCTTCGTCGTGGTAAGCATGGCTACAGTGCCGCCGCCGGGTGGCTCATCACTGTAGCCTTACCTCGTCTTATCTCGTTAATGAGGTGCCTCCTTCGAGGAAGAGAGCTGGCCGGCTATTGGGAGCCGGCCTTACCCCAGGCCGACTGCGGGAGGCATGGCCGCCTTTGGGTGTATCCCTGACTGAGGGGGCCTGCCACCCATGGGTCGTACTGACTGCTCGCCATGGGCGACGTCATGGTAAGCATGGCAACAGTGCCATGCCAGAAGGGTGATGGCCGCCCCGTACGGTGTACTGGGGCCATGCGCACCTCGGGATTTGGGGGTGGCAGGCTTCACTATAGCCACGCCCCATCTCATCGCCGTTACGTGGGCGCAGACTCTGAGGGCATGGTCTTGGCCGCCTACAGAGGGGCCGGCTTCTTGGATTCGGCCTTTTCGTGGCCGGCTTCTTGGAGCAGGCCCGATCGTGGTTTTGTTTCCCAAGGATTCTAGGGCTGGGCGCCTTCGTGTAGCCGGCTTGAGAGGTAGCCAGCTGGGGGAAGGCGGCCTCGCGTCTTGGATGCTTGGAGGCTCGATCGGCCTATAATTTTTCTGAAGAGCCAGGGGGAGCCGGCTAGGCTACCCGTGGTCATTTACTCCGACAGTAGTTCCCGAAGCTGGTTGGGATCCGAGGCATAAAAGAGACAAGAAGCTCAATCAGCTTCCTATCTTGAGGAGCCGGAAACTCGGAGCCGGATTTGATTAGGCGCGCCGTCTTCAGGGGGTTTTGAAGCTTGAAGGTGGGAACCAGTCGGCGCCCGAGTCTGGTTGTGAGCTGACCACTCGTCGCCTGCGCGCAACGTGGCACCCGACGGCTGGAGGTGCCTGCCAGCCCGCACGCGCGACGGGACGCCGCCGTAGTCCGGGGCCCGCCACTACAGGGCCTTGGCCCACGCACGGATCTTCTGCGGCCCGGATGGACCGCACGCCTCCCAGCTGCGGTTACCGCACGTCGTGAAGGCACAATAATCGCGGAGCGTGGGGGAGTGGACGCAGTTAATCCCACGTCCCCCCACGCCCTGCCTCCTCGGCTTCGCCGCACGAGGCTATAACTAGGGGGAGAGGAGGGGAGCGCCAGATGCTCGCACGCTCGCCCTCGTCCCGCCTCTTCCTTCTTCTTCTTCCTCCTTTCCGTCGCGACAGCTACCCGCCGCCGCTCGGCTTTCCCGCCAATCTTCTTGGCTCACCGTTGCTTCGTCGTGGCATGGTCGCGCACCTCTTCGTCGCCGCTCCTTTCTCGTTGCCGCGCCGTCCCCATGGCGCTGTCGAGCTCTTGGGATGGCTCAAACATCCATGATGACCACGTCGACTTCCTCCGCCGGACGCGGCGGCTGCCAGGCGCAAACTATGTGCGGGTCCGTCTCGCGCCGGAGAGGGAGATCTCGCCGGCACCGGAGGAGGACGAGCGGGTTATCTTTCGCTTGCACTGCCTGCGCGGCTTCAGCCTGTTGGCAAGCGGGTTCTTCCGCTCGTTCCTCGAATTTTATCATCTCCAGCCGCATCACCTCACGCCAAACACGGTGATGGTATTGTTGGCCTTTGTCGCCCTATGCGAGGGCTTTCTTGGCGTCCTCCCCACCCTCGAACTCTGGGGGAATTCTTCCAGTGCAAGCTTGGCACTGTCATCGCGGGTGTGCCCGCCCCTTGCGGTGCCTTCATCGCCATGCGGAGGACAAGCGACAATAATACGTTTTCGGCCATCCCGCAGATCCAGTCGGTGAAGCTTTGGAAGAAATCCTACTTCTACGTGAAGAACATCGCTCCGCAAGGCGACTTCATCAACCTGCCGGCTTATGTAGCCAGCCACCGGCTGGTAGGCAGCCCTCATGGTCCTACCGGGTCAGGTCGCTGTCTCAAGGTGGGGCCGCCTCCATTGCACGGCTTCGGGTGATGATCCAGTGGGAGGGTCTGACCGGGGCCGACCTCGTGGCCGCCTTCGTAGAGCACCGGGTGCTCGCACTTCAAGGCCGACCTCACATGATCTGCCAGATGAGCGGCCGCTTCGACCCGTGCCGGCTAAGCACCAAGGAGATGCCTCACACCGAGGTGTCTTACATGGTGAACTACATTTCCAAGTGCAAGCTCACCGGGGAGTGGCAGTACGGCAAGGAGCCGTACTCTCGCGCCAATCCTCCGCCTGTGGTAAGTCTCTCTTCTTTTCTTCTTTCCTTTTTGCTGGATTATTGATGGCCGACTCCTGACCAGCCGGCTTGTTTTTGGAAGAATCCCATGCTTCCACCGGCAACCGGGGCTGCAGGGGTGGAACGCCAGTTCGTCCCCGACCGCACGATGGACGACGTTGATGACCCGGACCTGGGGGCGGCCGCCATGGAAGATGACGTCGCAGGGGAGGGCGGCGAGGCAGGCGGGTCTGGGGTCAGGGCCGCCCTCGAGGACTGGCCGGATGATGTCGAGGCCGAAGTCATTCTGCACCACCGACCGACACCCGATCATCAAGGGGCGGGCCCATCTGCTGCGCCGGCTGCTCATGGTGGCCCGCAGAAACGTCGGGCCGCATCGACCCACTTCGGCAGTTGGCCTAAGAAGCCCAAGAGTACTATGGCGGCGACCAAGCGGGAAGAAGCGGCTGCGAAGGCGGCCCGCTTCCGCACGATGGTGAAGCAGCGGCAGGCAGTTTCAGCGTAAGTGTCATTTTTCTTACGCCTTTCTATTTCTTCTTCGGTTGATATTCTTCTAAGCCTTCTTCTTGACTTATCAAACAGGGCCCCACTTTCTCTCGAACGGGCCCCTGCCGCCTCCATAGTCTGACCCGCGGGAGGGTCCTCAAGCTCCCGGCGTATGGATCCCCGGGCCGATCTCCTAGAGTCGATGGAGCAAAACGCGCGGGAGGAGCGGGAGGCGGAGGAGCGGAGGGCGACTCGGGAGGCGGAGGAGAAGTCGGCGGAGGCGCGAGCCGACGCGGCCGCCAAGGCCTAGGCGGAGGCCGCGGCCGCGGAGAAGGAGGCGGAGGCCCTGCAAAACCAGCCTCCGCAGCTCGTCATCCCCCTCCGCGCTGCGGCTCCTGACATCCCGGTGCCCCCGACGGAGGTGGCCGGCCGCGGCCAGCCGGCGATGGAGAGGGAGGCAGCATCGTCGCCGCCGACTGGAACGGGCCAAGGAGACCGGCCCGATGCGCCGCTCGTGGAGCCAGCTGGAGGCTAGCCGACTGTGGGTGCGGATCTAGTGGTCTCGTCGTCGTCCCGTCGGCGCGCGGGGAAGGCGACTTTGGTGCCAGATCCGCAAAAAACTGCGGGCGCCAACCCGTCAGCCCAGGACCTGGAAGCGTCCAGCGATAGCTCGTCCGGGTGGACACCGGGCGGCGGGACGGTCGTGCTGAACATGTCGGCGCAGGACGTCCGGAACCAGCTTCAGGCCCAAGCTACCGCGCTGAAGCAGTATACTCAAGAATTTCTCATGATGCGCACAGTGATCCAGGTGAGTCCTCCCACTTTTTGTTGATTGCTCCTGATTTCTTCCGTGGGGCGCGTCAGCGCACCCACTAGGTGTAGTCCCCGAGTTCCGAGTTCTGAGTCGGCTGCTGAGCAGGCGGCTTGGAACTTCTTGGTAGACTTTGATTGCCGTCTTGTTCTTACTCGCGTCTCTTATCTTATCTACAGGAGTATCATAACCTCCACGCAGCTGCCTTCAACTCCCAGTCCCAAGAGATGAATCGGAAAGCCACCAATCTGACTGAGAGCCGGAGTAAGTGCTTCATCTTTTTTCTCGAGTGGGGGCGCGTCAACGCATCCACTAGGTGTAGTCCCCGAGATTTGGGCCGATTGCTGTGCAGTCGGGTCGGATCTTTTCCTGATGACTTCTTTCTTCATAAATGCAGGGGCCAATTCAGACCTGAAGGGCTAGCTAAGCGAAGCCCAGACCGCCCTTCGCACCAAGCAGGCCGAGTGCGCCGCCCTGGCTCAAGAGTGCGATCGCCTGGGCCGAGGCAAGGCAGGTGCTGAGTCAAGGCTATAGGGTGGAGGACTTAATCGATGGTAGCCCGCCATCTTCTTCGTTTCTTTGCCTGCCTCCTGCCATCTGACTCGTCTTTTGACTTTGTGCTACTGCTTTCTTCTTTGTGCAGATTACTTTCCGACTTACTCTGCTGCCGCTTCCCAAGCCATCGAGGCCTACTGTGACGCGCGGCGGCAGGCGGGAGCCGAGATCGCACCGGGTGCCAGCCGGTCACTTGAGGAGCAGCTTTTGGCGCTTCAAGACCGCCTGCAGCCAGCCCACCGTATGCTCCGCCGTCTTCAGCGCGTCGGGGCACAAGTAATGGCCGCCCTTTGGCCCGGCGAGGCGGTTCCCCGCACTCCAAGTCGGACCGCCAACTGGCTGGAGGTTGCAGTCGGCCGCTTCGAGGCTTGGAAGGCGTCAGCGGCCCGGTCCGGCACTGGGCCGGCGCTGGAATTCGTCCGAGCCTGGTATCCTGGGCTGAACTTGGACCAGCTGAGCACCTGGCGGCAGGAGGCTGGTGAGGAGCTGGAGGCGGTGCGGTCGGCTATCGTCCAGTGCGCCTCGGCGATCGCCGAGTACACAGACACTAGCGCTTTTGCCCCTGAGGTGGATGATGCCGGCGTCGCTCAGCCGGAGGAGTGGTTCGGGCTGAACCCGGCAGAAGGTGAGGACTCGGCGGAGGAGATTGCTTCCAGTGATGAGGGCGAAGGGGAAGAGGGGGAGGATGGTGAAGACGTTGTGCCAGACAGCGACGCGACCAGCCCGCCTCAGCCTGATCGTGCCTCCAGCAACGATGCCGAGACTCGCCAGCCAGTCACTCCTCCAGCCGGCACTGCCGACTCCACCAACCCGCCCGACTCGACCGTCGTTCCAACTGACATTGAGTTCGACTCACCTCGGGTCATCATGTACACGGAAGCGGAGGCCAAGGAAGCACGTGAAGACGGCTTCAACCTGCTAGAAGAGGGCCAGCTGTTAGCCCTCAGCCGGTCCGCCATCTATCAGCAGGATCTGCGCCGCTACCACAGCCGGAAGGTCAAGCCAAGATCCTTCCAAGAGGGTGATCTTGTGCTCCAACTGATCCAACGAACAACTTTTATTAAATTTGTGCAGTTCCATGCACTGAGGGTGTATTCATACTATGTTGAATGCTGGCCTTTTGAAGGCCTTTTGTGTAAATATAATCATGCATGTGTTTGGCTTCCATTCATGTTTGCTTTTCATCCTTTTGGCTTTTTCCTTTGCCGCCTTCCCTTGGCCACCGCCTTCCCAGCCGGACAGCTGCTCTGCAGTCTGTGGCTGGAGAAGGACTTGGTTGTTTGGGGAAGGCAAGTACTCGAGCTTTCTTAGATTGCAACAAGGTGAACGGGAAGCCGGCCAGCCGGCTGCTCTGGTAGCCGGCTGGCGGGGCGGGAGGCCGGCTAGCGTTATATAAGTTCGTTAGTCCTTAGCCGTTTTTCGTGTGGGCATCCTTTCCTGCCCTTGGCTCTTCCTAGTCGGACAGTCGATTCTTCGAGCTGCGACTTTTGGCAAGAGGGGGCTTGGGTGCCGGCACACTACTTGTCTGACTGCAGGCAGAACTTTAGATATAACTCGAGGCGGCGAGTCCCCGGGCCAACTGGTCGAACCCGGTGCCGGACGAAAAAAGTGAATGTAGTAACATATTTATAGGCATGATATTCATCATTCATAGATAAAAGAGGGTAGTCCCCGAGTGCTCCTCGGGGGACCCTTTGCCTCGTACTTAGTACAAAAGGTAGCGTGGTACATACTGCTTTTTAACTATAAAATCTTTCGGAGGAGATTGGCGTTCCATGGTCGTTCCGACTCCTTGCCGGAATCATCTCTCTTGCGTGCCTTCGGCTTTTGCGCGTCGATTAGGTAGTAGGAGTCGTTGCCTAACGCTCTGCTGATGACGAAGGGGCCCTCCCAAGGGACCGAGAGCTTGTGTTGGCCTGCTGTTCGTTGGATCAGTCGGAGCACAAGATCGCCCTCTTGGAAGGATCTTGGCTTGACCTTCCGGCTATGGTAGCGGCGCAGACCCTGCTGAAAGATGGCAGACCGGCTGAGGGCTAACAGCCGGCCCTCTTCCAGCAGGTCGACACCGTCTTCACGTGCTTCCTTGGCCTCCGCTTCCGTGTACATGATGACCCGAGGTGAGTCGAACTCGATGTCAGTTGGGACGACCGCCTCGGCACCATATACAAGGAAAAAAGGGTGAAGCCGGTTGATTTGTTTGGTGTAGTGCGCAAACTCCAGAGGACGGCCGGCAGCTCGTCGAGCCAATAGCCGGTCAAACGCTCCAGTGGCACGACCAGTCGGGGCATGATGCCAGAGAGGATGAGGCCGTTTGCTCGCTCGACCTGACCATTTGAGTGCAAGTGGGCAACGGATGCTAGGTCTAGCCGGATGCCGTGTGTTGTGCAGAAACGTGCCAATGCTCCCTTTGCAAAATTTGTACCATTGTCGGTGATGATGCTGTGTGGTATGCCGTACCGGGTTGTGATATCTGCGATGAACGTCACGGCAGTCGGCCCATTCAGGTTCCTGATCGGCTTTGCTTCAATCCACTTGGTATATTTGCCCACCGCGACGAGCAGATGTGTCATGCCGCCGCTTGCCGTCTTGAATGGGCCCACCATGTCCAGCCCCCAGACGGCAAAAGGCCAGGTGAGGGGGCTGGTTTTGAGTGCAGAAGCCGGCGGGTGTTGCTTGGAACTGAAAACTTGGCACCCTTTGCAGTGTTTGACTAGTTCTTTGGCGTCATCTAAAGTAGTCGGCCAGAAGAATCCATGGCGGAAAGCTTTGGCAACGAGTGATCTTGAGGCCGCGTGGTGGCCGCATTCACCTTGGTGGATGTCCTTGAGGATTGCTATGCCCTTCTCTAGCTCGACGCAGCGCTGGAAGACTCCAGTGACACTGCGCCTAACAAACTCCCGGTTTACTATTGTGCATGCTCCGGCTCGGTGTTGGACTTGTCTTGCCGAGATCTCGTCAGTTGGCAACTCTCTGTTTACTAAGAAGTTGAGGATGGGCTGGGCCCATGATGGAGCTGTGACTTCTTCTGCTGTCAAAACTGCTACTGTGACCAGGGCGGGTGGGCTGGGTGGTGAAGAGTTGGAGTCGGCCACTGCCTGTTATGCCGATGCAGTCCCCGGGCCGGCTGGAGTAGCCCCCGGGCCGAGTTCCGAAGTTCTCGAGCCGGGTGCGACTATGGTAGTCCCCGGGCCACCTGTCAAAGTCCCCGAGTCGCCCGCTTGGTTCCTCAAGTCGGATCCGACTGTGTCGGGGTTAGGCGGTACGAAGATGGAATCAGATTCGGGAGACGGCTTTATAGACGGCTTGAGGAGGCGTTGGAGAGAAACACCGGCTGGTATAGTTTGCCGGGTGGAGCCTATTCGTGCCAGGGCATCTGCCTGCATGTTGTTAGCCCGTTGTACATGAAGGAACTCGCATCCTTCAAAATATCCACTGATTTGCTGAACGAGGAAGCGGTAGCTCGCCATGTTCGCGTCCTTGGTGTCCAAGTCGCCAGATGATTGTTGGACCACCAAATCCGAGTCGCCATAGCACAGGATCCGGCGGATGCCGAGCTCTTTGGCTAGACGGAGCCCGTGTATGAGTCCCTCGTACTCGGCCACATTATTGGAGGCGGCAAAATGAATTTGCAATGTGTATTTGAGCTTGTCGCCCTTGGGAGAGGTGATGATGATGCCGGCTCCCAAAGCGTTGTGCATCTTGGACCCATCGAAGTGCATCCGCCAATGAGTGGAGTCGGGGGCCGGTGGCAGATACTGGGTTTCGGCCCAGTTGACGAGGAAGTCGGCTAGTGCTTGGGACTTAATGGTGGTGCGGGGCTGGTAGAAGATCGTGTAGGGAGCTAGCTCAATGGCCCATTTTGCCACCCGGCTGGATGCATCCTGGCTGCCTATGATCTCGGCAAGCGGGGCAGTACATACGACCGTGATGGGGTGCCCTTGAAAGTAGGGCTTGAGCTTCTTGGCGGTGAAGTACACACTGTAGCACATCTTCTGGTAGTGTGGGTAGTTCTGCTTCGAGGTGGATAATACTTCGCTTAAATAATACACCGGCCTCTGGACCAGTTAAGCTCGGCCTTCTTCTGGGCGCTAGACCACGATAACTGTGCTGACCACCCGGCTAGTGGCAGCAATGTAAAGGAGTATGGGCTCTTTTTCAGTCGGCGCCGCCAAGACAGGCGGCGTGGTCAGCATTTTCTTTAGCCCGTGGAAAGCTTGGTCTTCTTGGTCGTTCCACTCAAAGTGAGTGGACTTCTTCATGAGTCGGTAGAGGGGCAGAGCTTTGTCTCCGAGCCGGCTGACGAAGCGGTTCAGGGAAGCCAAGCATCCGGTGAACTTCTAGACGTCTCATAGCTTGGTGGGAATCTCCATTCTCTCTATGGCCTTGATCTTCACTGGGTTGCATTCGATGCCGCGTTCGGGGACCAGGAAGCCTAGAAGCTGGCCGGCTAGTACTCCAAACACGCATTTCTCGGGGTTGAGCTTTATCTGAAACCGGCGCAAGTTTTCAAATGTCTCTCTAAGGTCTTCCATCAAGGTACCGCGTGTCTCCGTCTTCACCACAATATCGTCTACATAGACGTGGGCGTTTCTGCCGAGCTACTTGAGGAGGCATTTCTGCATGCAACGCTGAAAAGTGGCACCGGCATTTCTCAGGCCGAATGTCATAGTCAAGTAGCAGAAAGCTCTGAATGGTGTGATGAAGGCGGTCTTCAAGCGGTCGGCTGGATCCAACTTTATTTGGTGGTAGCCTGAGTAAGCATCCAAGAAGCTCAACAACTCGCATCCGGCTGTGGAGTCTATCACTTGATCAATCTTTGGCAAGGCGAAGGGATCTTTGGGGCATGCCTTGTTGAGGCTGGTGTAGTCTATACACATGCGCCACTTGTTATTTTTCTTTAGCATGAGGACCGGGTTGGCGAGCCACTCTGGAAAGAAAACATCCATAATAAAGCCGGCGGCCAGAAGTTGGGCAATCTCTTATCCTACAATCCTTCTCTTTTCTTTCGATAGTCGGCGGAGGGGCTGTTTAACTGGTTTTGCACCTTCTCAGACGTGTAGCTTGTGCTCAGCAAATTCCTTCAGAACACCCGGCATGTCCTTGGGGGACCATGCGAAGATGTCCCGATTCTCACGGAGGAAATCGGCGAGCTCGCCTTCCTATTTGCTGTCCAGGTTTGCCCCGATGGTGGCGAACCTTTCTGGATGCTCCGGGTCCAGCAGTATCTTCTTTGTTTCTTTGGCCGGCTGGAAAGATCCTTGGGCATCACACTCTTTTGGGTATGGGGACAGGGCCAGCTGCTTGCCGGCCGTGGTCACGACTCGATCCAGTATCTTCTTTTCTTCGGCAATCACGAGGGACTCGGCTAGCCGGCTACTAGCTGCCGCACACTCGGAGGATTTCTTGTAGTCTCCGACTATGGTGATGATGCACTTGGAACTTGGTATCCTCATCTTGAGGTAGGCATAGTGGGGTACAGCCATGAACTTAGCCAAAGCAGGTCGGCCAAGCAACGCATGGTAAGGGCTTTCCAGATCCACTACCTCAAACCGCACCGCCTCTCGGTGGAAATGATCCTTATCCCCGATTGGGGAGCAGGACAGGCCGGGTATGATGCCATGGAACACAGTCCGACTAGGCATGAGCTTCTTTGTCTTGATGCTCAGCTTCTCCATGGTGCCACGGTATAGTATGTTGATGTTGATCCTGCCATAAATCAGTACGCGGGAGAAACAGGCAGCTCGCCTTTCTGTTGCGAGGGTGGTGTCCAAGACCAATGCATAAGAGCCGGGAGACGGCATCACCTCTAGGTGATCGGCCCGGCTCCAGTTAATAGGCATGTCGGACCAGTGCATGAACTCGGGGTTGTTGGAGGCGACTGCGTTGACTTCTTGGTGCTGTCGACGCCGGCTATGTTGATCTTCTGGTTGGCTTGTAAAGACGACGTAGGAAGCATGCTCGTCGGGGAACTCGTCTTGAACAGCCCCGACTGCTGGTTGAGCGGCCGGCTGCGGAGGGGCCGGAGGCGGCTGACCAGCAGGCGGAGGCGGCGCTATCCCCTCGCCCTTCGAGATCCGCGTGAGCCAGTGGCATTTTCGGGTCGTGTGGTTTGAAGGCTTCACGCCGCTGTGGAACTTGCAGGGGGCATCAAGTGCTTGCTCATAGGAGAAAGCCGGCTGTCAAGTCGGCCTGTTGCCTTTCTGCTTCTTGGGCGTGGGCCGCCCTTCGGGTTGTTCGTCTTCGACTATGGCCACCTGCCGACTGGTGGAAGACGGCACGGGAGTCTTGCGCTTGTGGTCGTTGTGGTACGGGCGTCGGTTGGAGTCTCCTGCCGGTGTCTTGGGATTCGGAGCGAGCACCTTCCCGGAGGCGTCTACTCGGAGCTCGCTCTTCATTGAGGAATCGGCCATGGCGTATTTATCAGCTATGATCAGCAACTCATCGAGGGTAGTCGGCTCATCGCAGAGTAGTCGGTGCTTGAGGAGGGTGCCTTCTCGTCACCCGGCGGTGAAATACTCTATAGCTTGAACCTCGTGCACCCCTTCGCAGGAATTGCGGAGCTCAGCCCAACGCGTGAGGTAGTTGCGGGTTGATTCATTGGGCCCTTGTACACACAAGGAGACCTGTCGGGGCTTGGGAGCCCGCTTGTAGGTGCTGGTGAAGTTACGAATGAAGGCTTTCGTGAAGTCTAGCTAGCTGTTGACGCTGTAAGGCTTGAGGCTGTTGAGACAGGTGCGCGTTGTGCCTTGGAGCATGATGGGGACATACTTCATGGCAACACGCCTGTTGCCGTTCGCGATGCTAACCGCGGTGGAGTAGTCAATCAACCAATCTTCCGGCTTCACGGAGCCGTTGTACTTGGGCGTGTCTCTTGGGAGCGAGAACCCTTTGGGGAAGGGCTCGTCGCGGATGCAAGAGCCAAAGCAAGGCGGGCTGACATCATCTTCTTCTTCTAGAGCCAAGGATCACGCTAGGCGGTCGATCTGGTGGCGGGCGTCATTCTCACCGACTCCTTCGCAGCGGCCCAGCTGGCCGCTGAGAGTCGGATGCGTGACAGGCGGCGGAGTAGGATATCTCCCCCCACGAGCCGCAGGAGGAGGAGGGTCGCCCCGCCATTCAACAGCACGAGGACGGCATTCTGCGTCATGCTCGATGGAGATTCAAGGGGGCTGGCTGCCGGCTCCTTTTCTTTCCTTGCGCGGGTGTTGCCTGTAGTCAGTGTCCGGGACGTCGCACTGTGCTCTCGGCGTGGATGAGGACTTTCGGCGCGGACACTGGCTTCATGCTGCTCTGTGGCCGCGTCAATAAGCTTTTGGATGCGTCTGGTCATGTAGGGGAGCTCGTCGGGCCCTAGTCCATTTAGCTCATCTGTGGCCGCCTGGGCAGTGCGTAGGTTCTCGAGAGGTGTGGCATAGACTGGGCGATCTGCTCCCAGTACGTCGGCGATAGCCGCGCTGTGTTTCTTGATGATGCCGACGTGGCTCGGCCCGTCGGGAGGCGGCGTGCCGAAGGCGGCGCGGTCGACTTTGCGCTGGTGAGCCTCGGTGAGGCGTCTCATGCAAGCTAGCTTCTGGCCCTCCGCGACGAGGGTGAGGCGGCGCTCCTCCAGCGTCTCGGCGTCGGCATCGGCCGGGATGGGGGCGGACAAGTCGCGCAGCGCCATTTGCAGGGCGTCGTGGGCATTTTCGCCAGAGGCGGCGCTGTGGCTGATGACCAGTACCTCGGTGATGGTGTTGCCGCTGCTGTCGGCTTGAGGAAGAGGGTCGTTGATGATCACCATGTTGGAGGGGAAGGCGTCAAGCGATGCCGTGTCGGAGTCGACAAGCATCAGGTCGGTGGAGCCAACCGACTCCAAGTCCGCGGTAAGCTCGCTGGAGACGTGGAGTTGGTCGAGGAGGCTGATGAGGTGGCTCTTGGGGCAGCTTGTGCCCATGTCGAACGCGGGCTCGTTGGAGATGCGAGCCTCGCCAAGAAGATCGGCGAGGTAGCTCGCCGCGCAGGCGTCGGCGACGCCTTGCAGCGCGTCGGGGCAAGCGCCATCGGGCGAGCCGGGCTGGCTACGCACGCTGGGAAGGAAAAGGGTTCCCGTCCAGAACAGGTCTCCGGAGGATGGTGCACCTGGCCCCACGGTGGGCGCCAAATGTCGGGTGGTTGGTGCGACAGATGCCAATGGGTGGCTTATCATTGTGGGAGCCAATAAAACGTCGTCGGTGCCTGGAAACGGGATAAGGCAAAGACATGCACGCCGGCGAATCTTACCCAGCTTCAGGGCTCTCCGTGGAAATAACACCCCTACTGCTGCTCTGCGGGGTCTCCGCATGGTCACTAGATCAACAAATAGCTACAAGAGGCTCCTTGAGTTGTTCGGTGAAAGGATGAAGAAGGGCAAGGCTAACCTGCTTCTCCTCTCGGTGTGGTGTCTAGAACTACTGGAAAAAGGTCCCCCTGCATGGGTGCCCTGGGGGGTTTACATAGGCCTACCCCCCAGGGGTACAATGGTAATCCGGCTGGGCGCGGGCCCCAGCCGTCTGTGTCTACGCTCACCGGCTTCTCCACCGATCGATGGGGCCCGCCAACTGGTGGACCCCGCTGGCTGCCGGCCTTCTGGTCGACAGGCCGGTCCCACCGCTCGGGGGTCTTGTCGAAGGCTGGTTACTATTGCCTCACCTCTAGTGATGAGGGCTTCGTCGTGGTAAGCATGGCTACAGTGCCGCCGCCGGGCGGCTCATCACTGTAGCCTTACCTTGTCTTATCTCCTTAATGAGGCGCCTCCTTCGAGGGAGAGAGCTGGCCGGCTATTGGGAGCCAGCCATACCCCAGGCCGACTGCGGGAGGCCTAGCCGCCTTTGGGTGTCTCCCTGACTGAGGGGGCCCGCCACCCATGGGTCGTACTGACTGCTCGCCGTGGGCGACATCATGGTCAGCATGGCAACAGTGCCACGCCGGACGGTTGATGGCTGTCCCGTACGGCGTACAGGGGCCATGTGCGCCCCGGGATTCGGGGGTGGCAGGCTTCACTATAGCCACGCCCCATCTCATCACCGTTACGTGGGCGTAGACTCTGAGGGCACGGTCTTGGCCGCCTGTAGAGGGGCCGGCTTCTTGGAGTCGGCCTTCTCGTGGCCGGCTTCTTGGAGCTGGCCCTCTCGTGGTTTTGTTTCCCAAGGATTCTAGGGCTGGGCCGCCTTCGTGCAGCCGGCCTGAGAGGTAGCCAGCTGGGGGAAGGGGGCCTCACATCTTGGATGCTTGGAGGCTCGATCGGCCTATAATTTTTCCGAAGAGCCAGGGGGAGCCGGCTAGGCTACCCGTGGTCATTTACTCCGACAAGGACAGTGGTTGTTACGCCTATGAGCAGGATACCAGCCTTGGTTCACACATATTGTCTTTTTGATGATGTACACTTGTTTGAGCCAGTGAAGTGTCGTTTAATATGGGCCGAGTAGTAACACAATGACAAACAGGTCAATTATGACTCGTAGTCCGTGCTCTCAAAAGATCCTCAAAAAAAGTCCAGGCTCTAAAAGAAGAAAGAATAAGGACTCTTAGGCCGACATGTGGGAACCACCGGTGTTTTCATGTGCTTGCGTGCTGAGAGCATATGGGCGCATGTTCGAAATTCATGCTACCTTTTAATCCCCAATCTCCCGCCCCTCCCCCACCTCTGGAATCTCCAGTTCCCCCAAATCCCCCTCCTGTACTCCCTCTACTCAAGCGCACTATCATGTCGCCGGTCAACGCGGATCTCTGAGCCAGAGATCCTGAGGTCCGTCCTTCCTTCGGGCACTGCATGTTGTCGCTGAACAGTGGCATGGCGGCGCTTGACGACCAGTTTGCCGGCAAAGTGCTGATGGTAACCATCAACGGCGACCAGCCTCCCGTCTCGCCGGACGACATCCAAATAAGTGACTTGCTTGTCGGAGTCTGTCCACTACGGGCTGATTTCTTCATCAGGTTCCAGACAACCTTCGACTGCAGTCGTGTGTTCAAATCTTCCCGACGTTTGTCCTGTGATGGCGCACTGGTGTGCTTTGATCGGTGGCACCCATGATGGGGACTGGTTCCCTCTGAGCTTGAGTTTTTAGCAAAGCTTACCTTCCATGGCATGCCTCAACGTGCTTGGAACAGCGAGTCCATGAATGAGCTTATCAACGACCTTGCAGGTGAGCTCTTAAGTATGTTTGTTCCTATAGACAGCTGGGCCCTGACGGTTATGTCATGGATGAAGAAGTTGTCCACCACACCAAAGGTGATTGGTGTTGAGATATCGGTGCAGGAACCGGGGTTGTACTATTCATCGCCACTAAGGCCGCAGCGGCCCACATTAGGCATGTACCTATATTGAGTGTCCGTGCATGTCGAAGAAGTGGTCAATCCATCAATCAAAGTGCTGCTGCCACCGCTGGTGCCAGGGTCCGTGGACGACATCCATTACAGGAGTCAACGTCAAGCTTTCCCCATGTTGCTTGGAACGATGGATGGCACAGGGCCTACTCCATCGCATGGTGGAGGCACTGCTTCTTTGGGAGAAGAGGCAGGGCTGGCTACCTGGATGTGCTCTAATTCTAGGTAAAAACTGAATCTTGTTAGATACTAGTTTAATCCGAGCTATGGGTGTGAAGCACTGATGTTCCAGTACATTTGATTGTGACATGTTCTATTTTTGTACCTGAACTTTTTTTAGAAAGGGTTGTACGTCAACTTAATGTGCTAGCAGAACTTATTGTGTTTTCTGTCTGTTTTCTTTGCACGACATTCAAGATATTTCCCCATCATTGATAAAGACGATGAACCGATATGTACGAGTTTGTTGGTTTCAACATAGCCCTACCCGTAGCGATCCACTACTTCCACCCTGATTGTGCCGCCTGTGTGAAATTTTTGTATGCAAGTTCAGTGTGCTATGATGTTCCATATGATTGTGTCAACTATATAAGTTTTTACTGAGCATCAGCAATGCATATGGCTAAAAGATGTATTTTGGAGCATTGATGGATGGGTCTCTCTCTCTAACACACACACACACACACGCATGCATGCACATACACGCACAACTGGGACCCATTGAATTATTTCTTCGCTCGTGACAACTTTTAATTAGGTTCCACTGTACTCTAACTTTTTCTTAAGTTATTAGTTGAGCTTAGTGGATTCAAAAAGATGTACATAAGCCTTGTTTGGGCCTTTCCAACGTCGCTGAATGTGGGCTGAGTAGCCATGTAAAGTTGTATAGTACTGCACAGGCCTTTTTTTGAACATCAACAATGCAACTGGGCCGACAGTTGTACACAATATCCGGGTCAACTTGTTATTCTCCACATCGCTGGGCTTCCAATCTTTCCTAGGAAGGATGCATTAGGCTTAACAATAAAATGGGCTTTAAGAAATAATAAATAGGATGTAATTATAAAAATAGGGTTGTAACTATATAAAAAAGCACCAAACACGTAATTAGTTTAAAAAAATACTATTTTTGGATTTTGAAAATTTTAATTTCATTAATTGTTGCGCGCGCAATATTTCATTGGATTTTTACGTAATACAAATTTATTTTGAAATTATATTTAATCTGTCTAGAAATTTCGGGATAAAAATATTCCTGATCCCATCAGAATGTGGGAAATTTTACTGAATTCTGTTTTGAGTGGTTGGTTGAAATTATTAATCGTTGTCCTAGCTAGAAAATGGGTTGTACTTTTAACAAACTTTAAATGGGCTATCGTAAATTCCATTAGAATTCAAAAATGGGTTGTACATTGTTACAAACCGCAAATGGGATATATGTTCTCTGCCACACAATTGTCGGCCTACTAAATTGACGCATCCCCTAAAAAAACGAAGTTGACGCGTATGCAAGGCTTTGCCAACTTATAGTCAACACACGGTTCTAGCAGCAGTGGCCGTTGGATGTCCATCCAACGGATGTGTGCTTCTTCAATCTCAGATATTCTTGATTCAGCTGCCCAAAAAAATGATTCCTCCCCCCGACATCTGGGGCGCACCATTTCGAAGGCTGACCTGTGGGCCTACTAAGTTGACGCGTACCAAGGACTCTATCAACTTAGTCAATATATACGATTCTAGCTGCAGTGACCATACAATGTCCATCCAACGGCCGTCGTGCTTCGTCAACCTCTGGTCTTCTTGCTCCAGCCGCCCAAACTAGCGCGGGCCGTGCCGCCTGCTCCTGCCTCCCGTGTCGGGCTATGCTTCCACCGCTAGCCATGCCATCCCTCTATACTCACTCACACCTCATGTTATTCTCCGGTGATGGCAGCCTCACACCACAGTTGAAGCAGTCAACCCA
Organism: Triticum aestivum; assembly: GCF_018294505.1. Classification (NCBI taxonomy): domain Eukaryota; kingdom Viridiplantae; phylum Streptophyta; class Magnoliopsida; order Poales; family Poaceae; genus Triticum; species Triticum aestivum. The sequence continues at coordinate 320,863,843 of NC_057797.1, forward strand.
CGTACTTCCCTCCGCATGGGCATCCACTGCCGCGTCTTCCCCGGCTCCGTCTCATTCCCTTCCTAGGCCTCGTCGTCGTCCACCGCCTTGGTGTTCTCGGCGCGGCGTGGCCAACGAAGGATAGCCATCGGAAGATGACTTTAGGTTGTAAGGATGACAGCTGGACCCACCAGCTACATCTTCGAACACAAGGAAGTGCCTCCTTATTACTCATAAAATAAAAACGATTGCTCCCCCTGACAGCTAGGACCGACCAGCTATTTCTTCGCACGCAAGGAAGTGCGTCCTTAGCCTCCCTGACCGCTGGGACCCACCCGTTCAAAGCGTACGTAGCATTGTCTGTCTGGTCGCGAACGTGTACGTAGATACTGGTCAATCGATCTCTCTGCAAGTATGAACCGTGGCCAAGTAAGTAGCGGCATGTGTCGTTGTAGAGCACCCGACATAGCAGTTCACGCAGTCCCGTCTAAGTCCTGTACACGTATGTACAACCACAGAGCAAAATATACGGCCACGTACATACATACGGGCGGGGTCTCGAGCGCGTACTCGCGCATATATACGGACGGCCAAGGCTTGTGTACATGGAGAGGCAACGGCGTCCTGTTCATCGGGCAGCGAACCGGCTGGGTCGGAACGGAGAAATAGTGTCCTGTTCATCAGGAGGCAACCGACTGTGTCAGAATGCGTCGTGTTCATTGGGAGCCAACCGGCTCGAACGAAACAACTGATCAAAATGAGGCATGGCGTACTACAGAACGGAGGAAACGACCTTCTGTTCGACCGGCCACGGTCGAAACGGGATCTTTTTCATCGGGAGGGGTCTGGCATACCGCAAAACGGAGGAAACGAACTTGTGTTCGAGTGCCTACCGTCGAAACGTGGTCCTGTTGATCGGGAGGGGTGTGGTGTACCACAAAAAAGAGGTAACGGACTTGTGTTGGAGCGCTACAGTCGAAACGGGGTTCCTGTTCATAGGAGGGGTGTGGCGTACTGCAAAACGAGACTCCATGGGCTACTGTTCATCTCCACCGTCGACCTCCTCCAGCCTAAACGGGCCACTATTCATCCACCGTCGACCTCCTCCAGCCTCCACCTACGACTGTTCATCCACAGGCTCCTGTTCATCCAGCCTCCACCGCTCCTCCACCGGCTATTGTTCAACCAACCCTCTCCATGGGGTCCTGTTCAATCACCCCTCCACGGGCTACTGTTCATCCAGCCCTCCACCTGCTAGTGTTCAACCAGCCCTCCACGGGGTCATGTTCATCCACCCCCAATCGGCTCGGTCTGGTCCTATTCATCCAGCAGCAACGACCTCTACTACCATGGGGTCCTGTTCATCCAACCCCCCACCGGGAACTATTCATCCAACCCCGACAATGCTCACTGTTGATCAAGAGGTAGCATCGATCGGATTCAGTTAGCAGCAGTAGCGAAGGAATCACTCGGGTTCAGTTAACAACAAGGGATTGATCGGAGTTTGCTAACGTAGCTAGTGCAATTGCTCGGGTTTAGTTAGAGCCCAACGCCTCGCTCGGGTTCAGTTAGAGTGCAACGCCTCACATACACGCGTACGTGTATGAGAGAAACGCGCAAACCTCCATGCATCGCTCGGCCCCGACCACCCACCGTAACCGGGAACTCCCCGATATTTTCCTCGCCCTCGCTTCTACCATGTTTTTATCCATCATGGACGGCCCAAAGAATGTCATGTAGTTGCGTCTCTGGCCCGCCCAGGACGAAAAGCCCATTTTTTGTCATGATTTTTTGTCATAGAAGTAGGAGCCCACCACATCTATGATGATATCGGGTTTTGTCATAATTATCATTATAGAAATGTCATAAGCATGACAGAAAAAAATTGTTCGCCAAAAATGTCACGGATGTGTCTTTTTTTGTAGTGCCTCCTTTTCATTTTGAAAACTTTAGGCAAGCTTGGCAAAAATGTGTGGCGAAATATGGCAATGCAATTCCTAGACCCAAAGAGGATACAAGTACGTACGCAGGTGTAGTACTTGTGTTAAAAAAAGAAATGTCGGGTTTTCCTTCACGGGATTGATCGATACAAACCCTTGTTTGATGTGTCAATTAATGCGTATTTTTTCCTCCAAGGCCCAAAGAGCTAACCATCTCACTCCTCATCGCTTTATTAATGCAGCGACGTGCAAACCAATCTTCTCACTTCCGCATGCATGCAAGGGTATATTAATGTCCTCGGTTGCTAGTACGAGGCAAACCCCATCAATTTTTCCTCGATTAGTGTTAGTGGCCTTCTGCAAATTGTAATGTTGATATACTGTCCTTGTGTACCAAAAAATGGAGGTAGTAACTATTTGACTTCCTTCCCCATTTCGGTGACGTCGACGATGTCTCGAGCGTTGTGGTTTGGCAAAGTGCGTTCGACGGGGAACACCATTGAGGGAGAGCACGGTAAATAGTTCGCATGTGCTGCCTGTAAGCCGAGACAACCACCTTATTTGCATCTAGGAAGTCGTGTAAATGTACTAGTACTACACAATAGCGTGGTTCGTCCAGCTTAGCATGGTAAGGTGGATTCTCGAAGAAGACGATGGAGAAGTGGAGTCGGCGAAGAGTGAAATGATGGTTGCTTCATCCGTGCTTTGTGATTTGACGCCCCGCTTCTTTGTGATTTGTGATAGAAGGGGCAGGGGAGTAGACTCTGTGCTCTATACTGTACATGCGTCCAAGCACGAGAGAAAGAGGAGAGAGGTTGCATTTTTCTATTCCTTCGATCAGTCAACTAGGGAGCTTCGGTTCCATCTTTTTGGCTTTTGCAGCACCGTTCACAGTGATTCCCATCGATGCCAAAAGCTATTTTCACATTTGGACACACATTGTGGATGCCCTTAATCATACCACTTGGTTTTGCTCATGTGTGCTATCTATACAAATCTCGATTATATTGATCTAAAAAATTATAGTATCAATATTAGTAAAAAGGAGGCGATTTTGCCACGCGGATGGCGGGGGAGGTTTCTTATTTTTAGTGGACATTGTCTTGGCGGTTTGCTAACATGCGGTCCCACGTGTCAATGCTTTACCAAGCCGATCCGCGTCCCACATGAGGCAGAACCACGGCAGAAGCAACACATGGTTAACTTGAAGAAGATGAGGGAGAAGTGGATTCAGCAACGAGTGAAGTGTTAGTTGCTTAGTCCATACAACTTCCTTTTTAGCATTATTACTTCGTCCCATCCAACTTAACTGTGGGAAAGGTGCAGCTTTGTGATTTGATGCCTCACTACTCATTACTATGCTGGCACCATGACTGGGGTGCTTCACCCCTGCTGCTCTGCACTATTATTTCGGTATGGCACGTGGACCCGGTTGCTTGATGTCCCACATGTCGGCGAAAGGGACTAGAACATTTATGAAAGCGGGTGCTCCACTCTTACAATGGAGGAGTACACGACACCGCGACCTAGTGAACTGTTACTTGTACTGTAGTACTACTATAGTTTTGCTGTTTCGCACGATCCATTAGTACAAACCCTATTAAAAAGGCATGGGCGGGATTTTCCTCGTGCAGTAGATGATACTAACCATACATTTCAAAGGAAATTTTAATGTATGCAAACTGAATAATTAAGTAACAATATGAGATCTAGTAAAACTAAAAACACATATGATTTATTGTGTTAGAGTGTCGTAGTAGTAGTGTTGTATTCCATAGTTGTTTGATGTAACATGCGAGAACGTGTAGAGATGTACTTTTGGAGGGCCTAAAGAGAGGAATTGGGCATAAAGTGTATTCAAATATTTGTATTCGTCTTCATAGCATTTGTAACTCATATCTATAGTTTGTAAAGTAGACAGGAATGCTTGTCCGCTCTTGCGAAACCAGTACAACAATAATGGGGTGGCGTGCGCCAGTTTAGGCACTGGCACATTGGCCTACTCGGCTCCACAGAGAGACGAGAGATGAGATAAATACACAGACGGTCAGTGCATTTCAAGCGAAAAGCGTAATACGGTCACCGGACTTCAGAATACGCTCATTACGGTCACTATATTCGTTTTGCGGTGATTATACGGTCACTTGCTCACCGTTCAGCATCAGATTGCACACTGTTGACTGGCTAAATAGTATGGGTGGCACTATGTTGACTAGTTAAATTGACCACGTTCCTTGTGGGTCCCACCTGCCAGCTCGCATAGGAAAAAGGTCAGATAAACACAAATTTACGCAGGCGCGACAAGAACCCAACCCATGCGTGGGAACCACCTGATTGTGTATGTGTGTGTCGGGGCTTGATGTGTGCGCATGCATGTGTAGGTTGAGCACTTGAGCGTGAGAGTGTGTGTTGGTCATGTGTGTGTGCATGCATGCGTGTGTGTGTGTGCATGTGAGTGTTGCATGCATGCATGGTTGTGTGTGTATGTGTGAGTGTTGTGTGCTTGCATGGTTGCGTGTGTCCGTGTGAGTGTTGCGTGCATGCAGTTCATGTGCATGCATGCATTTGTGTATAATCACCACACTGGCTCCTGTGTGTTAAAACAGACGGCTCAGCATACCAATACAACGCCACCTTGTCTGCTGTGCCCGCGGTCATGACTTTGAACCACCGTCCAATATTTTTTTATCGTTTGTTTTCATTATTATACATGCTGACAGGTGGGCCCAGTGGTAGAGAGATAATGTGATGCAACACTAGAGCTGCCACGTGGAGCATTTAACTGGTCAACTAGTCATGTCTTGAGAAAATAATGAGTTGTACGGTGAGCCTGTGACTGTATAATAACCACAAAATGTAAATGGTGACCGTAAATGTATCGTGCTTTTGCTTCAAATACAATGATCGTCACTGTATATATCATGAGAGAAAGATGAAACATGCATGAATGTGCTGGGGGCGTACTTTTAGAGGACCTGGAGATAGTTTGTGTGCGTAGGTGAAAGGGGCGTGTATGCGATGGAGAGAGAGATGCTCTTCGTTTCTCTTTATTATGACTAACTTTATATATAGTATAAAAATATAAAAATTCAAAGTGCGGAATAAATATTATTGTGGGCACCATGCAATGCAAATTAACGTTCATATAACTTTGTAAAAATTCTAAAATATTTTTTTGGCCACACTTGGTGTGGATTCAAAAGGAATGTTGTATGCGAAATAAATTTTAAGAGAGGGCTTTTTAGATCAATGGGGTACGTGATGTAATATGTGTGAATGTGTAGTTGATGTATTTGGCAGGGCCTAGAGAGGTATGTGTGTGTATTACGTATTCAAGAGTGGCATGGATAGAGGGGCCGGCGGGGGGGGCGTGTGGGAGATAGCACGAGAAATGAGAGAGGTCTAGAGAGAGAGAGACGAATATGATGTCATGGCGAGAGATACCACTGAGTCTATATATGCATGGGGGGGATAGAGGCACAAGGAGAAAATATCTTGTGTGGTATATGTGTTGGTATGTGTGGGTGTGAGAAGATAATGAGACCTATGGGCAGGGGGTGTGTCACCACGTGAGGTCTGGTGGCCGAGGTGAGGCCCTTGGTTTGGTTCCGTCCTGCACCACATTGGTCGGCCCCGTGACGCATTTAGGGAGACCCATGGAGGACTAGTCGTACAAGACAAAGATAGTATAGTCGTGAAGGACTGTCTGTCCACTGACAAAGCCGGTTAGGATTTGTAACCATAGGTCCTCGGACTAAGGTAACCCCTTATCTCTGATATTACTATTCATCCAACCTAACTTTAAGGGGCATCCTACAGAATGCTCTGCTAGAATCATACTCGTCAATTAGGAAGAGAGGTGGATACAATGCGTGAGACATTCCTAAAGATAATGTGCGTGCGGGAGACACGTAGGACGGTCTATGTATATAGAAAGGGTCGATGGGGATTGTGCGTGTGCATGCTTGTGAGATGAAGAGTTCTTGTGATAAAGGTTAGTGAAAACAGACGTAAATGGTTACGAGAGGGAAGGAGGGTTATATGAAGAGCATGTTTGCGAGAAAGACACCTCGGGAGAGAGTGTGTGAGCATGTGTGAGAGACCACCAATGGAGAGTGAAACTAAACGTAAAAGACTAATGTACACATTGATTAAAAATATAAATTGTATCCCAATATTAGGATGGTATCATGATATTTGCAATTCGCGTAAGGAACGGTCATTGATCCATCAGACATCTATATTATATCAAATTTGAGCATGTATATGTTATTGTTCGACATAATTGATCCACGGAGTTAGTATTTTGAACTCCAGGCAATGCATCGCTTTATCAATCAAATATAAACGTGAGTATAGTTCATGTTTTGTGTGTAAAGCACATTATACATACAAAAGTTACACAACAAACATTATAAATAGCTAGCTATGAACTAGCATACATTTGAATTCAACTTAAGGTGGTTTAAAAAATATGAATTCAACATGAAGTCCATTCAATTATTTGAATTCCATATCATGGCATTTGTAAATCATACCTAAATTATGGGGGCACCGATCTTTTCTATGCTTTTGTACATAACAACATATATAGTCGTGTACAAAATAGATTCAAACTTACTTCCTCCATTCCAAAATAATCGTAGTTATAGGATTTTCAAGTGTCAAAATTTCAAAAAGAAGTGCATAATTTAATGAGGTTTTCAAACATATGAGGTCAAATTTAACGTTGTCTATTTAGGTCAATCCTCAAAGTTCAAGAGTACTCTAAATGTGAATGCTTTTGTTTCAAAATTTCGAACGAAGCGCCAAAAGAGCCTCTACTGGCCCGAAACCGCGTGAGACCAACGTTTGGTAGAAGGAAATTACTTTTCTAACTCCGACCCATGAAACCTACCGGCCCGACATCCAAAGCTCTAAACCGGAGTAGGTTTGTAGCTTCATCTAGATGCCACACAACCGCCTCTAAAATACATTCATACACCATCGCCATCTAAGCACACATGCGCTCGGCCGAAATCGCTCCTGCCCACTATTTGGGACACCAGGGATTATGTCCTACCCCCGACCCGCAGTAGGCCCGAAATTTAAGAGGGGGGCAAAGTTTGTACTTTCCCCAAATTTCAAACAAGCGTGTCCCATATGCTCAAAAAGCCCAAAAACAAATGCGTCCTAGACCGAAACATGGTTCCTCATTAGCTGCCCCCACCCCCCTATCTAATTCCCCATTCGTACAATGTGGGTGCCAAATCTACCTCTCTACCAGCCATAAAATCCAGGCGTCCTCCGTCCGCCACCCAATCCTACACATCAACCGCCGCCCTCCTCCATCACGTCGAAGCCGATACCCAGACGTCGTCGTCCACCGCAACCGCAACCACAACGCCCTCCATGGCTAGTAGTTGAAGCTAAGGCCGAGCTTCCTCCAGGATGCCGACATGCGCCGTACTCGAGCCAGTTCAACCACGTCGTCCTGCGCCTCACCGCTACCGCTCCAATGTCACCACCGTCCACCACATGGGAGTTGTTCCCACTACGCCGTCCTTCGCCGCCTCGGATTTGCTTCCCCTCAGCCAACAGACGGCCACCGCAACACAGTCAACAATTTGTCCATGGGTTCGTCCAAGGCTCCACCCTCCTCGAAAACATCGGTTTCCCCAGTAAAAAGAAGAACATCGCCACGATATTTGGAGGACAGAACACTAGCAACCGTAAATGGTACTCCTCTTCCCTTATTCGTGCAAATCTTACGTGTTTTCTTGCACGGTATTCATCCCACAGAAGACACTAGTTGACCACTTCTTCCTATAACTTCTTGATGATACTAGATGTTCCTAGTAACTCACGATGCACAAGGTTTCTCCTCATATACTATTTCACCTTAGCTATAGGTTTGTCACCCCCTGGATTTCAATTCCTGGTCAGTTGATTCCCAATTAACGGAAGCATTCCCCGGTGTAACATGCCCCAGTCCACTTATTACGCCGGGGAAGCAGTGCCTCTGTGTTTATCTTAGGGGTTTATGTGTCCTAGGAGCTGTTGGCGCCCGATATTGAGGTCGACCAGGATTAAAGGGATCGCCGGGGGGCGCTACCAAGCATGGCGGTGGTGTGAGGTCGAGGGGAGGGCGGGGCGACAGAGGCACGGTGCTTGCTTTAACTTCACGGTGTCATATGTGATTGCACGTTTCATATGGTTTCTAGCTTCGATTGGAAAGGCCTAAGTCGGTCTATATTAAGATAAGGAAAGATATTTTTTACATGAACCACTGTAACGCCCCGTATGTAACTTGCCATATTTGTATTCCAACTCTTGGCATTTTTGGCACTATGTTATGATATTCCTCGTTGTTGGGTTTTATCTTCATTTTGTTTTTGTCCTTCTCATGCATCTCATATCATGTCATCATGTACATCGCATTTGCATACGTGTTCGTCTCATGCATCCGAGCATTTTCCCCGTTGTCCGTTTTGCATTCCGGCACTCCTATGTCCTCCGACATCCCCTTTTGCCTCTTTTCGTGTGCGGGTGTTAAACGTTCTCGGATTGGACCGAGACTTTCCAAGCGGCCTTGGTATACTACTGGTAGACCGCCTGTCAAGTTTCATGCCATTTGGACTTTGTTTGATACTCCAACGGTTAACCGAGGAACCGTAAAGGCCTCATGTGTGTTGCATCCCAACACCCCTCCAAAGTGGCCCAAAACCCACCAAAACCCCCTCCATCCTCTCGGTCGTTCGATCACGATCACGTGGCCGAAAATCGCACCTCATTTGGAGTCTCCTAGCTCCCTCTACCTATAAATAGGTGCCCCATCCTCCAAATTCGGACAAAAACCCTAAAAAATCGTCCCCTCCGCCGCCGGACGTGTCCACACCCGCCGTACACCCCCGCGCCACCGTGCCCAGCCACCCCAGAGCCTCCACGTGGCACCGGCTCCCCCCGCCGCCACCGGCCGGCTCGGGCCAGAGGCCGGCCCCCGTGGCCCATCCACCCGCGCGCCGCCGCCTGCCTCATCGCCGCCCGGCTCCGCCTTCCCCTCCGCCCGGCG
>NC_057797.1:320873252-320882714 GCF_018294505.1 Triticum aestivum
TCCTCACCGGCGCGCCGCCGTCGACGGTCGGCACCACGCCCACCGCCGCCCGGAAGCTTCGCTCGCCGGGCCTCCTCACTCCGCCGCCTGCTCCTCTGCCCGAGAAAGAGCTCCAGCGAGAGCTCAATCCCACCTCGGTTCACGTGCCCTGCTGGATCTGGATCTGAGAGGGTTGACCTTTTCGTCACCAAGTCTTTTCTATTCATATTTTCTAGGCATCTTCATCATGTCATATCTCATCATCCGTAGCTCCGTTTTGGGCGTGTAGCATATCAAATTGTTTGTCTGGATGTGCTCTTCATTTCATTCTATTGCATCATTCTTGTTTGAGTTCATCTTGGTTCCCTAAATGATGTTGCAAGAGTGCTATGTAATCTTAGGTTCTGATTCTTAACAGATTATGGACATTTGTCATTTTTGCCATGTTTAATGTGTGCCTCCTATGAACTTGAGCCCTACATGTGTTTTGGGCTATGCCATTCCATCTTTACAGGGGTGTATGCCATGTATTTTTGTGATCAATGTGGCGAATAGCACAAGCATGCAAAGTAGCTGTCATGATGTTGCTGATTTCAGGGACTTAGAATTCTTCATACTCATTTCCCTGATGATATTTTTATGCCATGTATTCATGTTGCTACAGAGAGATCCATGCCTCTTTTGAGCATGTTCATTAAGGATGATTTTGAGATATTGTTATGCTCTATCCATCCATGTCTTTGTTTGCATTTATGGAGTACCCTAGCATGACTCAATCTTGCTCTACTTTTGCTATAAAATGTTCCTGGCAGATTGTTTACGTGTTAAGCAATTTTGTCGAGGTTGTTGTAGTTAATCCTTGCATGCTATGAGGTTGTTCTTGCAATGGTTAGCTTATTGATCATGTCTTCTTGCTGGGTGCATTCTTAGTTTTCCATGCAATGCCTTGTGGTGAGTTCATCGAGCTCGTAAACATGCCTACGTAACTGTGTTTCTGCCATGTCCAGTTTTCTGCTAAGTCTGAATCTGTTAACGAAACTTGCTATGTTTACATGGCTACCATTGTATTTTCTGATCCCTTTTGGCTAATGGTCAGTAAGGGACTTTTGTTATATTCTTTTAGTAGTTTCATGCCATGCCTTGCTTTGCCATGATATGTTCCTGTAGCATGTTGTTATCTTGCTCTAAACATTGCTTCCTAATGTTAATTCCTGACATGTTGTAATTCTCACTAAGTCTGTGAACCTGATATCTTTTTCACTTTTGCCATGCTTGTTTGAACCTGCTATTGTGTGAATCAGCCGTAGCTCATTGTTCATATTTTGTCAAGCATCTTGACTGGATCACTGCCATGTGCTTTGTTGCTATGTTAGAGTGCAGTAGCTTAGTTTCTTCATGCATTCTAGATGGCATCGTGCTGTTAATCGCAGATTTGTGCCATTCTTGTTTTGCTTGCCATTTGCAAAACGTGCATCCGATTCCGGTGATCTTCATATCGATTTCAACCGAAATCAACTCATCTTTCCAGCGGCACTCTTGGTTTTCCAAGTTGAGTCCTGGTTCAATCTTTTCCTTCCAGAGCATGCATATGCATTTCATATCACATCCCGCATATCATGCCATGTTTTGCATCATGTTGCTTGCGCATTGCACCATGGTTGATTGTGTCTCCCTTTGCTTGTGTTCTTGCTTTGAGTAGAGCCGGGAGATGAGTATGTGATTGAGGAACCCGTTGAGTATGCTTACAAGGATCAAGCTTACGTAAATACGGAGAACTTTGTAGGCAAAATGATCATACCCTCGAAATCACTTCTATCTTTGCTTGCTAGTTGCTCACTCTATTGCTATGCCTATGCTATGATACCTACCACATGCTTTACCATGCCTCCCATATTGCCATTTCAAACCTCTAACCCACCTTGTCCTAGCAAACCGTTGTTTGGCTATGTTACGTCTTTGCTCAGCCCCTCTTATAGCGTTGCTAGTTGCAGGTGAAGATTGAAGTTTGTTCCTTGTTGGAACATGGCTTTTGTTGGGATGTCATTATTATATATTGTTTACTTTAAAGCACCTATATACTTGGTAAAGGGTGGAACGTTCGGCCTTATGCTTGGTGTTTTGTTCCACTCTTGCCACCCTAATTTCCGTCATACCGGTGTTATGTTCCTTGATTTTGCGTTCGTTACACGGTTGGGTTATAATGGGAACCCCTTGACAGTTCGCCTTGAATAAAACTCCTCCAGCAAGGCCCAACCTTGGTTTTACCATTTGCCACCTAGCTTTTTTCCCTTGGGTTCCGCGGACTCAAGGGTCATCTTTATTTTAAACCCCCCCCCCCCGGGCCAGTGCTCCTCTGAGTGTTGGTCCGAAACGTGCAGCCTGCGGGGCCACCTCGGGGCAACTCGAGGGTTGGTTTTACTCATAGCTTGACCTATCCGGTGTGCCCTGAGAACGAGATGCGTGCGACTCCTATTGGGATTTGTTAGAACATCGGGTGGCTTTGCTGGTTTAGTTTTACCATTGTCGACATGTCTTGTAACCGGGATTCCGAGTCTGATCAGGCAGTCCTGGGAGAAGGAATATCCTTCGTTGACCATGAGAGCTTGTGATGGGCTAAGTTGGGACACCCCTACAGGGATTTGAACTTTTGAAAGCCGTGCCCGTGGTTATGGGAAGATGGGAATTTGTTAATGTCCGGTTGTAGAAAACCTGAAACTTAATTTAATTAAAATGGATCAACAGCGTGTGTGGCCGTGATGGTCTCTTTTCGGTGGAGTCCGGGAAGAGAACACAGTCTCGGGTTATGCTTGAACATAAGTAGTCTAGGATCACTTCTTGATCATAGATTCTCGAACGTGCCTTGCCTTCTCTTCTCGCTCTCATTTGCGTATGTTAGCCACCATATGTGCTAGTGCTTGCTGCAGCTCCACCTCATACCTTTTCCCTACCTATAAGCTTAAATAGTCTTGATCCTGAGGGTGTGAGATTGATGAGTCCCCATGACTCACAGATTACTTCCAAAACCAAATGCAGGTGCCGGTGATACCATTCTAGGAGATACGACTGAGCTCAAGTGGGAGTTTGATGAGGACTCAGGACGATACTACGTTTCCTTTCCAGACGATCAGTAGTGGAGCCCAGTTGGGACGATCGGGGATCTTATGCATTTGTGGTTGTCTTTATTTTGGTTCCGTAGTCGGACGTTGATTATATCTAGATGATTGTTATGCTATATTTATGTTATTGTGTGAAGTGGCAATTGTAAGCCAACTCTGAACCTCTTTCTTATTCAGTACATGGGATGTGTAAAGATTACCCATCTTGCGACATTGCCTACAATGCGATTATGCCTCTAAGTCATGCTCCGACACATGGGAGATATAGTCGCATCATGGGTGTTACAAGTTGGTAATCAGAGCCTTCCCCGACTTAGGAGCCCCCTGCTTGATCGAATCGCTGGTGTTGTTGAGTCTAGAAAAATGTTTTGAGTCTTATAGGATTGTATATATCGGAGAGTAGGATTCTTTTTACTCCTCAGTCCCTGAGGCATCCTGACGTAGAGTTTTGACTCTTCTCTTCTCAAATTTCACTAAAAAAATTTAGGATCGCGCGGGTATCTTGGAATCGTTCCGATGGTTTTGTGACGAGTACATTGTTCTTGGTGCCTCCTAACATTTAGGGGTTGTGGCAGTGTCCTGGGGAATACCTGAGTGCCGCCTGCTCCGAGGTGTTGTCGTCACAATTTTATCATTGCAGTTCTGGAATACCTGAGTTTCGCCGATGTTGAAAATCTCTTTTATGCAGTTGTTGGTGAGATAACCTCGATGCCACCCAGTATTGGGGCGGGATTCGGGAGTATTTCCATAACTCGTATAACATATGCTTTTCAAAGGTTGAGGTAAATGGTTTCCAAAGGTTTCTTGGTTATGTGTTGAAGGATGGATACAGCTGGATGTAGGAATTGCTAGTTTTGGGTGAGATATTATGCTTCCCCTATATCCCCAACACACGATTGCATAACCGGAAAATTTCGGGAGTTTCATAGGTGGGAATTCATGTAGCTTTAGTATTTCTTCCGCAGATATTTGGTTTGTGATTGGGTAATCCTTACCAAGTATTTGTCCATGTCCGTACATTGTTGTTTTATTCATCTACCTCTATCTAAGTGGCTTCTCAATTTATGGAAGTGTGACCATTTAATTTGGAATTCATTCATTCATTTTTGTTCGAATGTTAAGACTATATGTTGCAATTTCGATCCATTTGATTCAGCTTGAATATATGTCTTTCAAGATGCTAACGGATGTCACCCTCTTCAGGATGGCTCCTCCAACGCGTCAGAATCCGGAACCGCCGCCACCACCTCCACCTCCGGAGGCATGGCAAGCTGTGATGGCCGCTACCAACGCCAACACGCAGCTGATTATGCAACTCTTGCAAGAGCGCAACCAAGGAAATCAAGGCAATGGCAACAATCAAACTCAGTTTGCTACACTCAACCAGTTCCTCGCAAACCAGCCAAAGACCTTCAGTAATTGTGTCGAGGCCACAGACGCTGATGATTGGCTCATGGATATCTGCAAACATTTCGAGTGCAGCAACGTCAGGCCTGAGGACTTTGTCAAGTTTGCTTCGTTCCAACTCAAAGACCAACCTGCAGAGTGGTATCAACAATACAAATATTCCAGAGGAGGTCGTGTGATTACCTGGGATGAATTCCACCAAGACTTCAGAGCTCACCACATTCCTCAGAGTGTTGTTGAGAGCAAGCATGAGGAGTTCCGCAATCTGAAGCAAGGCAGCTTGTCTGTTTACCAATACAACATCATGTTCCAGAAGCTCGCTCGCTTCGCCAAGCAAGACGTCCCTGATGAGAAGAGCATGATTTATCAGTTCAGAGGTGGCCTCAGAGAAGATCTGCAACTAGCCCTTGTGCTTTTTGAGCCGAGAAAGTATGATGAGTTCTACAACATGGCACTAAAGCAAGAGGCTGCTCAGCTCAAGTGTGATGCTTCTAAGAAGAGAGTCAGGCATGCAACTCCTTCTTCCTCTTAAACTCAAGTGGCAACTAAGCAGCAAAAGTATTGGTTGACTCCTCCTCCTCCGTTCTGTCAGCCTTATCAGCAGAAGAGCAAAGGTGGAAATGGATCTTCCCACCCACCCAACCCAGGCTTTTAGAACAAGACTTCGTCTCATGCTCCAAGGTCAAGTGCTCTGTATCACCGTCCGCTTTCTGAGGTTACGTGCAACAAGTGTCAGCAGAAGGGTCACTATGCAAACAAATGCTTCAACCAAAGGCGTCTTCCTCCTCCTGTGAGATCTGCCAGCAATGTAGTGGTCAAGCATAATCCCAAGCATGCCAAGGTCAACATTATGAACGCATCTCAGGCAGAGGACTCGTCAGAAGTGATCATGGGTAAACTTCATGTTAACGATATTCCTGCAAAAGTTCTTTTTGACACTGGTGCATCGCATTGTTTCATGTCAAAACCATTTTTTGCCAAGAATGAATTCACTTCTTCTCATTTGGGTAAATCAATGTATATCGTTTTCTCCGGGTAAACGGTTGAGTGCCAGTTTGGTGGTTCCAGACGTTTCTATCATGATGGGTGACTATAAGTTTCTGTCTTCTACAATGGTCCTTGGTAACTCGGATATTGATCTATTTCTCAGCATGGACTGGCTTTCTAAGCACAAGGCTCAGCTTGATTTTGCTGCCAGGCAATTCAATTGACACACTCGTCTGAGGATGTAATCGTCTTTGTCGCTCATGATGATACTATTCGACTGTTTCTCTCAACGAGAAGGGCGAGTTGGATGCCATATCTCAGATTCTAGTCGTTTGTGAATATCAAGACGTCTTTCCAGAAGAGCTTCCAGGAATGCCTCCTCACCGGCCAGTTGAATTCGTCATTGATCTTGAGCCTGGCATGGAACCTGTTTGCAAACGTCCTTACAAGCTTGGACTAGAAGAGTTGAACGAGCTGAAGAAACAACTCGATATACAAGAGCGTATGGGTCTCATCCGACCAAGTTATTCTCCATGGGGTTGTGGTGTTCTTTTTGTCAAGAAGAAGGATGGAACGGAACGTCTTTGTGTCGACTACCGTCCATTGAACAAGAAGACCATAAAGAACAAGTACCCACTTCCCAACATCAATGAGCTTTTCTAGCAACTCAAAGGTGCTCAAGTATTCTCCAAGCTTGACCTCCGTATGGGCTATCATGAGATTCGCATTCGTGAACAAGACATCCCCAAGACAGCTTTCAGGACAAACTATGGTTCATATGAATACACTGTCATGTCTTTCGGCCTTGTCAACGCTCCTCCAACATTCTCTCGCGTGATGAACTTCATCTTCAACCCCTACACAAATGACTTCGTCTTGCTTTATCTCGATGACATTTTGGTCTTTTCCAAGAACATGGAGGATCATGCCAAGCACTTGAGATTGGTGCTGGACAAACTCAGAGAACACCAGTTCTATGCAAAGTTTTCAAAGTGCGAGTTTTGGCTCGATGAGGTTCTCTACCTTGGGTATATCATCTCCGCCAAGGGCATAGCTATGAATCCCGAGAAGGTGTCTGCAATTGTGAATTGGGAACCGCCTCAGAATGTGAAGCAACTCCGCAGGTTCCTTAGGCTCGCAAGCTATTGTCGAAGGTTTGTTGAGAATTTCTCTAAGATTGCGAAGCCTCTTTCCAACCTCCTCCAGAAGCATGTGAAGTATGTCTGGATGCCTGAATGTGACATCGCTTTCAACACCATCAAAGAGAAGTTAGTCACAGCTCCAGTTCTGACTCCTCCTGATGAATCCAAACCGTTCGAAGTTTTTTGTGATGCTTCCCTTCAAGGTCTCGGTGCTGTGTTAATGCAAGAGAAGAAAGTTGTGGCCTATACCTCACGCCAGTTGAAGCCCAATGAAAAGAACTACCCCACTCATGACCTCGAGTTGGCGGCAGTTGTCCATGCTCTTTTAACATGGAGACATCTCTTGTTGGGAAGAAAAGTGGACATCTTCACTGATCATAAGAGTCTCAAGTACATCTTCACTCAGCCCAACCTCAACCTCAGGCAGACTCGCTGGGTCGAAATGATTCAAGAGTATAATCCGAGTATCGAATATACTCCAGGGAAGGCCAATGTCATTGCTGACGCATTGAGCAGGAAGGCTTACTGCAACAGTTTGATTCTCAAGCCCTACCAACCGGAGCTTTGTGAAGCTTTCCGCAAACTTAATCTCCAAGTTGTTCCTCAAGGATTCCTTGCCAACCTCCAAGTCTCTCCTACTTTGGAAGATCAAATTCGTGAGGCTCAACTTCTTGATGCTATGGTGAAGAAGGTGAAGATTGGGATTGCCAAGAGCCAACCCAAGTACAAGTGCTATCGCCTTGATGACAAAGATACTCTATTCTTCGAGGATCGCATTGTTGTTCCTAAGGGTGACCTTCGTTAAGTCATTATGAATGAGGCTCACAATTCACTCCTTTCTATTCACCTTGGAAGTACAAAGATGTACCATGACCTCAAGCAGTCGTATTGGTGGACTCGATTGAAGCGCGAGATTGCTCAGTTCGTGAATGAATGTGATGTCTACAGAAGGGTGAAAGCAGAACACCAACGGCCAGCTGGTCTCCTCCAACCTCTCGCCATTCCAGAATGGAAGTTTGACCATATTGAGATGGACTTCGTGACTGGATTTCCCAAGTCCAAGCGTGGCAATGATGTTATCTTTGTTGTCATCGACAACCTCACTAAAGTGGCTCATTTTCTTCCTATCAAAGAATCTATCACAGCTGCTCAATTGGCAGAGATATATACCTCTAGGATTGTCTCTTTGCATGGCATTCCACAGTTGATATCTTCAGATCATGGAAGCATCTTTACCTCTAAGTTCTGGGATTCTTTTCAGAAGGCCATGGGCACCAACATTCGCTTCAGCACAGCCTTTCATCCTCAAACTAGTGGACAAGTCGAGCGAGTCAATCAAATTCTTGAAGATTGTCTTTTCTTTCGGTATGAAGTGGGAAGATTGTCTTCCATATGCCGAGTTCTCCTACAATAACAGTTTCCAAGCGAGTTCGGGCAAGGCCCCATTCGATATTCTCTATGGCAGAAAGTGTCGTACTCCTCTTAACTGGTCAGAGACTGGTGAACGCCAACTTCTTGGCAATGACTTGATCAGAGAGGCTGAAGAAATGTGCAAAGTCATTCATGAAAATCTCAAAGCCGCGCAATCGCGTCAGAAGAGTTACTATGATAGCAAGCATCATGACTTGGCTTTCGAGATCAGAGACCATATCTACCTCCACGTCTCTCCAATGAAAGGTACTCATCACTTCGGTATCAAAGGGAAGCTTGCCCCTAGATACGTGGGTCCTTTCAAGATCATTGGCAAAAGAGGCGATCTCGCCTATCAACTTGAGCTTCCATCAAACTTTGCAAACGTGCATGCCGTGTTTCACGTGTCTCAGCTCCGCAAGTGTTTCAAGAGTCCTGACCGCACCATCAACTTCGAAGAGATTGATCTCCAAGAAGACCTGTCTTATCATGAGCATCGCGTTGCTAATCTTGAAGAAACCGAGCGCAAGACTCGTAACAAGTCTATCAAATTCCTGAAAGTGAAGTGGTCACATCATTCCGACCATGAAGCCACCTGGGAACGTGAAGACTACCTCCATTCCGAATATCCGGAGTTTTTCCAGTCCTAGATCTCGGGACGAGATCCTTTCGTAGTGGTGGAGTGTTGTAACGCCCCGTATGTAACTTGCCATATTTGTATTCCAACTCTTGCCATTTTCGGCACTAAGTTATGATATTCCTTGTTGTTGGGTTTTGTCTTCGTTTTGTTTTTGTCCTTGTCATGCATCTCATATCATGTCATCATGTGCATCGCATTTGCATACGTGTTCGTCTCATGCATCCGAGCATTTTCCCCGTTGTCCGTTTTGCATTCCGGCACTCCTATGTCCTCTTGCGTCCCCTTTTGCCTCTTTTCGTGTGCGGATGTTAAATGTTCTCGGATTGGACCAAGACATGCCAAGAGGCCTTGGTATACTACCGGTAGACCGCCTGTCATGTTTCGTGTCATTTGGACTTCGTTTGATACTCCAACGGTTAACCGAGGAACCATAAAGGCCTCGTGTTTGTTGCAGCCCAACACGCCTCCAAAGTGGCCCAAAACCCACCAAAACCCCCTCCATCCTCTCAGTCGTTCGATCACAATCGTGTGGCCGAAAACCGCACCTCATTTGGAGTCTCCAAGCTCCCTCTACCTATAAATAGGTGCCCCCTCCTCCAAATTCGGGCGAAAACCCTAAAAAAATCGTCCACTCTGCCGCTGGATGTGTCTGCACCCGCCGGACACGCCCGCGTCGCCGAGCACAGCCACCCAGGAGCCGCCATGTGGCACCGGCTCCGCCCGCCGCCGCCGGCCCGCTCGGGCCCGATGCCGGCCCCCGCGGCCCATCCACCCGCGCGCC
>NC_057797.1:320883118-320885571 GCF_018294505.1 Triticum aestivum
CGGCGCGCCGCCATCGCCGGTCGGCACCGCGCCCGCCGCCGCCCGGAAGCTTTGCTCATCGCGCCTGCTCACTCCGCCGCCTGCTCCTCCGCCCCTCGTCGCCGCGCCACTCCGCCGGCGCCGGATCCGGCAAGGCCACCATCTCCGGCCACCACAGCATCAACTCCGGCGAAGAGCTCCGGCGAGAGCTCGAGCCCACCTCGGTTCGTGTGTCCTGCTGGATCTGGATCTGAGAGGGTTGACCTTTTCGTCACTAAGTCTTTTCTGTTCATATTTTCTAGGCATCTTCATCATGTCATATCTCATCATCCGTAGCTCTGTTTTGGGCGTGTAGCATATCAAATTGTTCGTCTGGATGTGCTCTTCATTTCATTCCATTGCACCATGCTTGTTTGAGTTCATCTTGATGCCCTATATGCTGTTGCAAGAGTGCTATGTAATGTTAGGTTCTGATTCTTAACAGATTATGGACATTTGTCATTTTTGCCATGTTTAATGTGTGCCTCATATGAACTTGAGCCCTACATGTGTTTTGGGCTATGCCATGCCATCTTTACAGGGGTGTATTCCATGTATTTTTGTGATCAATGTGGTGAATACCACAAGCATTCAAAGTAACTATCGTGATGTTGCTGATTTCAGGGACTTAGAATTCTTCATAGTCATTTCCCTGATGATATTTTTATGCCATGTATTCATGTTGCTACAGAGAGATCCATGCCTCTTTTGAGCATGTTCATTAAGGATGATTTTGAGATATTGTTATGCTCTATCCATCCATGTCTTTGTTTGCATTTATGGAGTACCCTAGCATGACTCAATCTTGCTCTACTTTTGCTATAAAATGTTCCTGGCAGATTGTTTACGTGTTAAGAAATTTTGTCGAGGTTGTTGTAGTTAATCCTTGCATGCTATGAGGTTGTTCTTGCCATGGTTAGCTTATTGATCATGTATTCTTGCTGGGTGCATGCTTAGTTTGCCATGCAATGCCTTGTGGTGAGTTCATCGAGCTCGTAAACATGCCTACGTAACTTTGTTTCTGCCATGTCCAGTTTTCTGCTAAGTCTGAATCTGTTAACGAAACTTGCTATGTTTACATGGCTACCATTGTATTTTCTGATCCCTTTTGGCTTATGGTTAGTAAGGGACTTTTGCTATATGCTTTGAGTAGTTTCATGCTATGCCTTGTTGTGCCATGAATGTTCCTGTAGCATGTTGTTATCTTGCTCTAAACATTGCTTCCTGATGTTAATTCCTGACATGTTATTCTCACTAAGTCTGTGAACCTGATATCTTTTGCACTTTTGCCATGCTTGTTTGAACCTTCTATTGTGTGAATTAGTCGTAGCTCAGTGTTCATTTTTTGTCAAGCATCTTGAGTGGATCACTGCCATGTGCTTTGTTGCTATGTTTGTAACATCCCCGATGCGACTATATCTCCCACGTGTGGAGGCACGACTTAGAGATATAATCGCATTGAAGGCATATGTCGCAAGTTTGGCAATCTTCACAACATCCCATGTAATATAGATACTAAAAGGGGAGATAACATAGTTGGCTTACACTCGCCATGTCAATCAAGTACATAAATAACATTACATCATCCAAACAATCATGGCCCGACTACGGCGCCAAAGTAAAAGATAACCCATCATGTGACACGGTCCCGATCACCCCCAACTGGGCACCACTACTGATCATCAGGAAAGGAAACATAGTATCGTTGAGAGTCCTCGTTGAACTCCCACTTGAGCTCAAGCACGTCACCTGGAGCGGAATCATCAGGCTCTGCATCTGGTGTAATAGTAATCTGTGAGCCACAGGGAGTTAGCAATCTCGCACCCTCGCGATCAAGACTATTTAAGCTTATAGGTAAGGCTAGGTAAATATGTGGAGCTGCAGCAAGCGACTAGCATATATGGTGGCTAACCTATTCGCAAAAGAGAGCGAGAAGAGGAGGCAAAGCGCGAACGCATAACCTAGAGGGCAAGTCCTACGGCAAACATTACTCCAACATCGTGTCCACTTCCCGAACTCCGCCGAGAAGAGGCCATCACGGTAACACACTCAGTTGATTCATTTTAATTAAGTTAAGGTTCAAGTTATCTACAACCGGACATTAACAAATTCCCATCTGCCCATAACCGCAGGCACGGCTTTCGAAAGTTCAAATCCCTGCAGGGGAGTCCCAACTTAGCCCATGACAAGCTCTCACGGTCAACGAAGGAATAGACCTCCTCCCGAGACGTTCCGATCAGACTCGGTATCTCGGTTCTTCAAGACACTTCGACAGGTTAAAACTAATCCAGCAACACCGCCCGAATGTGCCGAAAAATCCCGATAGGAGCTGCACATATCTCGTTCTCAGGGCACAATCGGATAAGCAATCCGTACAACTAGAACCAGCCCTCGAGTTTCCCCGAGGTGGCGCTACAAGGGGCTCTAGGTTGGAC
>NC_057797.1:320885792-320920893 GCF_018294505.1 Triticum aestivum
GGGGGGGTTAAATAAGATGACCCTCGGGCTCCGGAAACGCAAGGGAAAAAGAGGCTAGGTGGCAAATGGTAAAACCAAGGTTGGGCATTGCTGGAAAAGCTTTAATCAAGGCAAACTATCAAGGGGTTCCCATTATAACCCAACCCGTAAGGAACGCAAAAATCCGGGAACATAACACCGATAAGACGGAAACTAGGGCGGCAAGAGTGGAACAAAACACTAGGCGAGAGGCCGAGCCTTCCACCCTTTACCAAGTATATAGATGGATTAAGATAACAAGATAATATAATGATATCCCAACAAGTAAATAAATGTTCCAACAAGGAACGGTCTCCAATCTTCACCTGCAACTAGCAACGCTATAAGAGGCACTGAGCAAAGCAGTAACATAGTCAAACAACGGTTTGCTAGGACATGGTGGATTAGAGGTTTGACATGGCAATTTGGGAGGCTTGAAAGCAAGTGGTAGGCATCATAGCATTGGCATAGCAAAAGAGCGAGCATCTAGCAAAGCAAAGATAGTAGTGATTCGAGGGTATGATCATCTTGCCTGCAAAGTGGTCAAAGTTGACTGGATCCACGAAAGCAAACTCAACGGGCTCCACATCAGCGAACTCATCTCCCGGATCTACCCAAACAAGACAAACAAGCAACAAGGACACAATCAACCACGTGCAAGGATCAAGCAATAGGATGCAAGGATGGTATGCTATGCGGGATGCGATGCGGGATGCATATGCAAGATTTGACAAGGGATGCATGAACCTGGCCTCAACTTGGAAATCCAAGTGTTCCACTGGAAAGATGAGATGAAATCGCTTGAAAACGATATAAAGAACGCCGGAATCGGAGTTACGGTTTGGAAATGGCAAGCAATTCAAATATGACACCGGTCTTCGATTTACAGCAAGTAGCCAACTAAATGCAACAAGATGAACATGCTACATCACTCAAACATGGCAACAAAATAAATGGCAGGGATGCATTGATGATGCTTAACAAAAGTCTAGCACTGAGCTACGACCAAATTATCAATTAACAGGTTCAAACAAGCATGGCAAAAATGCATATGGCAAACAGATTTCAGACTTAGTGAAATTAACACTTGTCTGGAATTTCAGATCAGGTAGCACACTTCGGAGCAGCAAAACTACATGCTACAGGACCTAAACATGGCAAAGTAAAGTATGGCATGGAGCTACTCAAAGATATTAACAAAAGTCCCATAGTGACCTTCAGCCAAAAGGGATCAAAAAATACAATTGCAAGCATGTGAACATGGCAAAAACATAATCAGTTCTCAGACTTAGTGAAAACTGGAGCATGCTGAAAGCAGACATCAAGTAGGCATGTTTACGAGCTCGATGCACTCACTATAGAGCAAGTCATGATAATCTAAGCGTACACCCATCAAGAATACACAAAATGCAAGGTAGACATGGCAAGAACAATAACATATCATGCACGGATCAACTACAACATCATCGGCAAAATCGCTAACAAGTAGACAATCTGCCCAGATTCACGAAGTAGCAAAAGTAGAGCTCGATTGACTCACGCTAGGGTGCTCCATAATTGCAAACAAAGACATGGATGGATAGAGCACTAGAAGATTAACAAAACATCCTTACTGATCATCCTCAAAAGAGGCACGGATCACTAGGAAACAACATGAACATATGGCCATATGAGATAAACAACTCAAGGACTTAGTGGCAATGCTAAGTCCCTGAAATCAGCATTACCAAGTACCTCACTTTGCAAGCTCGTGCTAGTCACCACACATATCACAAAAATACATGGGTTGAACCTCTGGAAAGATGGCAAAACCCTTAACAAAACATGTGTAGAGCTCATGGGCATATCATGCACACAATAATCATGGCAAAAATAACAAATATCTAAATGGAGCAGAAGATCTGACAATTATCTCAAGTAGCATTCTTCTAACAGCATTTCGGGCATCAAGATGAACTCAAATGAAAATGATGCAATGGAATGAAATGATGTACTCTCTGAGGCGAACATTCTGATATGCTATATGCCCAAATCAGAGCTACGGATGCAAACTTACGGCACGATGAAATATGCAAAAAAAATATGCAGAAAAGGGACTTAGGCGGAATCGACCTAGGGTTTACTGTAGCTGGATCTAGATCTCGCCGGCGCCGGGAAGAAGGCCGGCGAGGTTGGGGCGCCGGATCCCGCGGGATCCAACCCGTAGAGGCGGCGGGAAGGTGCGGCTGCGGCGGAGGAGCAGGTCGGCGGCGGGGCGGTCGGCCGGCAACGATGGACGCGGCGGCCGGTGCGGGTGACGTTCGGTGGTGGAGCAGCGGCGTGGCGGCGGGCGGAAATGGCGGCGCAGCGGCCGGCCAGGAGAAGAGGCGCCGGTCGCGGGGAAGATGGGAGGCGGCGCGGTCGGGCGCCTTGGCCCGAGTCGGGCGGCGGGAGGGCCGGCCACGGGCCTAACATGCCCGCGCGATCGGCGGCGATGTGGGGACCGGCCTAGGGACAGGTGTCGCGTGGAGATTGGCCGAGGGGGAGCGGGGCGGACACGTCCGGCCGTCCGGATTTCGTCCGGCGGCGGCGGGTGGAGTTTTTCTAGGGTTTCGTCCGTGATTCGAATGGGGGTCTTTAAATAGGCATAGAGGGAGTTAGGAGAGTCCAAATGAGGTGCGGTTTTCGGCCACGCGATCGTGATCGAACGCTCTAGATGATGGAGAGCGTTTAGGTGGGTTTTGGGCCAAAATGGAGGGGTGTTGGGCTGCAACACACACGAGGCCTTTTTGGACCCTCGTTTAACCATTGGAGTATCAAACGAAGTCCAAATGATACGAAACTTGACAGGTGGTCTACCGGTAGTAAACCAAGGTCGCTTGGCAAGTCTCGGTCCAATCCGGAAATGTTTAATCCCCACACACGAAAGAAAGGTAGAAATGACCACCGAAGGAGAACGAAGCGCCGGAATGCAAAACGGACAACGGGGAAAATGCTCGAATGCAAGAGATGAACACGTATGCAAATGCAATGCACATGATGACATGATATGAGATGCATGAAAACGACAACAACACACGGAGACAAAAACCCGAACTCGAGAAAATAAAATAACTTAAAGCCGGAAACGGCAAGAGTTGGAGTACAAATTGGGAAAGTTACATCCGGGGTGTTAAAACACTCCACCACTACGAAAGGATCTCGTCCCGAGATCTAGGACTGAAAGAACGCCGGGTACTCAGAACGGAGGTGATCCTCGCGTTACCAGGTAGCTTCACGGTCGGAATGGTGTGACCACTTGACTTTGAGGAATTTGATTGACTTGTTGCGAGTCTTGCATTCAGTCTCTTCAAGAATAGCAACTGGGTGCTCACGGTAAGAGAGATCTTCTTGGAGCTCAATGTCCTCGAAGTTGACGGTGCGGTCAGGAGTCTTGAAGCACTTTCGGAGCTGAGAGACATGGAACACGTCATGAACATTTGCAAAGTTTGAAGGAAGCTCGAGTTTATAGGCGAGGTCGCCTCTCTTGCTGACAATCTTGAAAGGTCCCACGTATTTGGGGGCAAGCTTCCCTTTGATGCCGAAGTGACGAGTACCTTTCATAGGAGAGACACGGAGGTAAACATGATCTCCGATCTCGAAAGCCAAATCACGGTGCTTACTATCATAGTAGCTCTTCTGGCGGGATTGGGCTGCTTTGAGGTTATCTCGAATGACTTTGCACATTTCCTCCGCCTCTGTGATTAAGTCATTACCCAAAAGCTGACGTTCACCGGTTTCAGACCAGTTGAGAGGGGTACGACACTTCCTGCCATACAGAATTTCGAAAGGGGCCTTGCCCGAACTTGCTTGAAAACTGTTGTTGTAGGAAAATTCAGCATAAGGAAGACAATGCTCCCACTTCATGCCGAAGGAAAACACACAAGCCCTGAGCATATCTTCAAGAATCTGGTTGACACGCTCGACTTGACCGCTAGTTTGAGGATGGAAAGCTGTGCTGAAGTGGATGTTGGTGCCCATGGCCTTCTGAAAAGAATCCCAAAACTTGGAGGTAAAGATGCTGCCACGGTCTGAAGACATCACTTGTGGGATACCGTGCAGAGAGACAATTCGAGAGGTATAGAGTTCCGCCAATTGAGCTGCAGTGATTGACTCTTTGATAGGCAGAAAATGAGCCACTTTAGTGAGTTTGTCGATGACAACGAATATAGCATCATTGCCACGCTTGGACTTTGGAAACACAGTCATGAAGTCCATTTCGATGTGGTCAAACTTCCATTCTGGAATGGCAAGAGGTTGGAGGAGACCCGCTGGCCTTTGGTGTTCTGCCTTCACTCTTCTGCAGACATCACACTTATTCACGAATTGAGCAATCTCGCGCTTCATTCGAGTCCACCAATAAGCCTGCTTGAGGTCCTAATACATCTTCATGCTCCCAGGGTGGATGGAGAGGAGAGAATTGTGAGCCTCATTCATGATCACTTTACGGAGGTCACCTTTGGGCATGACAATACGATCCTCGAAGAAGAGAGTATCCTTGTCATCAAGGCGGTAGCACTTGTACTTGGGTTGACTCTTGGCAATCCCAATCTTCACCTTTTTCACCATAGCATCAAGAAGCTGGGCTTGGCGAATCTGGTCTTCCAAGGTAGGAGAGACTTGAAGGTTGGCGAGGAAACCTTGAGGAACAACTTGCAGGTTAAGTTTGCGGAAAGCTTCACAAAGCTCGGGTTGATAAGGCTTGAGAATCAGACTGTTGCAATAAGCCTTTCTGCTCAATGCGTCAGCAATCACATTGGCCTTGCCTGGAGTATACTGGATACTCGGATTATACTCTTGAATCATTTCGACCCATCGAGTTTGCCTGAGGTTGAGATTAGGCTGAGTGAAGATGTACTTGAGACTCTTGTGGTCAGTGAAAATGTCCACTTTTCTTTCCAATAAGAGATGTCTCCAAGTCAAAAGAGCATGCACAACTGCCGCCAACTCGAGAACATGAGTGGGGTAGTGCTTCTCATTGGGCTTCAACTGGCGAGAGGTATAAGCAACAACTTTCTTCTCTTGCATCAACACTGCGCCAAGACCTTGGAGAGAGGCATCACAAAAGACCTCGTACAACTTGGATTCATCAGGCGGAGTCAGAACTGGAGCAGTGATCAATTTCTCTTTCAAAGTGTTGAAAGCAATGTCACACTCCAGAGACCAAACGTACTTGACGTGCTTCTGGAGAAGATTTGAGAGAGGCTTCGCGATCTTAGAAAAGTTTTCAACGAATCTTCGGCAATAACTTGCGAGACCGAGGAAGCTACAGAGTTGCTTCACGTTCTGAGGAGGTTCCCAATTCATAATTGAAGACACCTTCTCAGGATTCACCGCAATGCCCTTGGCAGAGATGATATGACCAAGATAAAGAACCTCATCAAGCCAAAATTTGCACTTGGAGAACTTGGCGTAGAACTTGTGTTCTCTGAGCTTATCGAGCACCACACGCAAGTGCTTGGCATGATCTTCCTTGTTCTTCGAGAAAACCAGAATGTCGTCGAGATAGACCAAAACGAAGTCATTGGTGTAGGCGTTGAAGATGAAGTTCACCATGCGAAAGAAAGTCAGAGGAGCGTTGACAAGTCCAAAAGACATGACAGTGTATTCATATGAACCATAGCTTGTCCTGAAAGCCGTCTTGGGAATATCTTGCTCACGGATTCGAATCTGATGATAACCCATATGGAGATCAAGCTTGGAGAATACTTGGGCACTTTGAGTTGTTCGAACAGCTCGTTGATGTTGGGAAGTGGATATTTGTTCTTGATGGTGTTCTTGTTCAATGGACGGTAATCAACACAAAGTCGGTCTGTTCCATCCTTCTTCTTCACAAAAAGAACACCACAACCCCACGGAGAAGAACTAGGTCGGATGAGACCCATTCTCTCTTGAATATTGAGTTTCTTCTTCAGCTCCTTCAACTCTTCAGGTCCGAGCTTGTAAGGACGCTTGCACACTGGTTTCGTGCTAGGCTCAAGATCAATAACAAATTCAACTGGCCGGTGCGGAGGCATTCCTGGAAGCTCTTCTGGAAAGACGTCTTGATATTTGCAAACGACTGGAATTTGCGAGATAGCATCCAATTCACCCTTCTCATTTAGATAAAACAGACGGATGGTATCATCATGAGCGGCAAAGACAATTACATCCTCAGACGAATGAGTCAATTGAATCTGACTGGCTGCACAGTCAAGATGTGCCTTGTGCTTAGAAAGCCAATCCATTCCGAGAATAAGATCAATATCCGAATCACCCAGAACATTTGGAGAGGACAAGAACTTATAGTCACCCAAAGTGATTGTAACATCCAGAACGCAAACTCGAGATGTCATTTGACGGGCCGGAGAGACAATAGCCAACGGTTTCGGCAACACTTGAGTAACAAAATCATGCTTAGATGCAAAAGGTCTCAAGATGAAACAATGCGATGCACTAGTGTCAAAAAGAACTCTTGCGGGAATACATTAACAGGAAGGTTACCCATAATGACATCTGATGAGTCCTCTGCCTGAGCTGCATTCATCAAGTTGACCTTGGCGGACTTGGGGTTATGCTTGACCACAGCTGTACTTGCCGATCTGACAGGAGGAGGAGGAGGAAGACGCCTCTGGTTGAAACACTTGTTGGCATAGTGACCCTTCTGTTGGCACTTGTTGCACATGGCCTCTAAAAGCGGACGGTGGTACGAAGCACTCGATCTTGAAGCTTGAGACGAAGTCTTGTTCTGAAAGCCAGGGTTGGGTGGGTGGGAAGATCCACTCCCACCTTTGCTCTTCTGCTGATAGGGATGATGGAACGGAGGAGGAGGAAGCCAATACTTCTGCTGCTTGGCCACTTGAGTAGAGGAAAAATGAGTAACATCTCTGACTCGCTTCTTGGAAGCATCACACCTCAGTTGAGCGACCTCTTGCTTCAATGCCATGTTGTAGAACTCATCTTACCTTAAGGGCTCAAAGAGAACAAGAGCTAGTTGAATTTCTTCTCTGAGACCACCCCTGAACTGGTATATCATGCTCTTCTCATCAGGTACGTCCTTCTTAGCAAAGCGGGCGAGCTTCTGAAACAACTTGTTGTAGTCATAGACAGACAAAGAGCCTTGCTTCAGGTTGCGGAGTTCCTCACGCTTGCTTTCAACCACGCTCTGAGGGATATGATGAGCTCTGAAATCTTGACGGAATTCATCCCAAGTGATAACACGTCCACCTCTGGAATCCTTGTACTGCTAGAACCATTCTGCAGCTTGATCTTTGAGTTGGAAGGAAGCGAACTTGACAAAGTCCTCAGGCCTGACGTTACTGCACTCGAAATTCTTGCACAGATCCACAAGCCAATCGTCAGCATCGGTTGCCTCAACACAATTGCTGAAAGTCTTTGGCCCGTTAGCAAGGAACTAGTTGAGTGTAGCAAAGTGATTCTGATTGTTTCCTTGGTTCCCTTGGTTGCCTTGATTGCGCTCTTGAAGAATTTGCATGATCAACTGTGTGTCTGCATTGGTTGCGGCCATCGCAGCTTTCCATGCCTCCGGAGGAGGTGGAGGTGGTGGTGGATCAGGATTCGGAGTAGTGCGCGTTGGAGGAGCCATCCTGAAGAGGTTGACATCCATTAGCACATTGATAGAAAAATATTGAAGCTCAATCCAATGGAATGAAAATTGCAACATATAGTCTTCACATCCGAACTAAATGAACGAATGCATTCCTCTTGAAATGGTCACATATCCATAAATTGAGAAGCCACTTTGAATTTAGGTAGAGAAATAAATCAACAAGGTACGGATCAAGAACGAATAATCGGTAAGAAATCCCAATCTCAAACCAATATCCGTGGAAGAAGAACTAGAGCTACTAGAATTCCCACCTATGAAACTCCTGAACCTTTCCGGTTATGCAATCAGGTGTTGGGGATATAGGGGAAGCATAATACTCACCCAAATCTAGCAAATCCTACATCCAGCTGTATCCATCCTTCAACACATAACCGAGAAAAACTTCGGAAACCATCTACCTCAACCTTCGAAAAGCCTCCATTATACAAGTTATGGCGATACTCCTGAACTCCCGCCCCAGTACTGGGTGGCGTCGAGGTTATCTCACCAACGAACTGCATAAAAGAGATTTTCGATGTCGGCGTACTAGACTCAGGTATTCCAGAACTGCAACGATAAAATTATGAAGACAACACCTCAAAGCTTAACTCCCCGGGACACTTCCACAAAACCCCTGACAGGAGGCACCAAGACAATGTTCTCGTCATAAAACCATCGGAACAATTCCAAGATACCCGCGTAATCCTAAAAAAAAATTTAGTGAAATTTGAGAAGAGAAGAGTCAAAACTCTACGTCAGGATGCCTTACTAGAGCGATGAGGAGACTGGGAAGTAAAAAGAATTCCTAAACTCTCCGATATATAATTCCTAAATGACTCAAAACATTTTTCTAGACACAACTCGGCTGCTAAAAATGATCAAGCAATGGGGCTCCTAAGGTCGGGGAAGGCTCTGATTACCAACTTGTAACACCCTCGATGCGACTATATCTCCCACGTGTCGAGGCACGACTTAGAGGCATAATCGCATTGAAGGCATATGTCGCAAGTTAGGCAATCTTCACAACATCCCATGTAATATAGATAATAAAAGGGGAGATAACATAGTTGGCTTACACTCGCCACGTCAATCAAGTACATAAATAACATTACATCATCCAAACACTCATGGCCCGACTACGGCGCCAAAATAAAAGATAACCCAACATGCGACACGGTCCCGATCACCCCCAACTGGGCACCAATACTGATCATCAGGAAAGGAAACATAGTATCATTGAGAGTCCTCATCGAACTCCCACTTGAGCTCAAGTGCGTCACCTGGAGCGGAATCATCAGGCCCTACATCTGGTGTAATAGTAATCTGTGAGCCACAGGGACTCAGCAATCTCGCACCCTCGCGATCAAGACTATTTAAGCTTATAGGTAAGGCAAGGTAAATATGTGGAGCTGCAGCAAGCGACTAGCATATATGGTGGCTAACCTGTTCGCAAAAGAGAGCGAGAAGAGGAGGCAAAGCGCGAACGCATAACCTAGAGGCAAATCCTCCGGCAAACATTACTCCAACACCGTGTCCACTTCCCGGACTCCGCCGAGAAGAGGCCATCACGGTAACACACTCAGTTGATTCATTTTAATTAAGTTAAGGTTCAAGTTATCTACAACGGAACATTAACAAATTCCCATCTGCCCATAACCGCGGGCACGACTTTCGAAAGTTCAAATCCCTGCAGGGGAGTCCCAACTTATCCCATGACAAGCTCTCATGGTCAACAAAGGAATAGACCTCCTCCCGAGATGTTCCGATCAGACTCGGTATCTCGGTTCTTCAAGACACTTCGACAGGTTAAAACTAATCCAGCAACACCGCCCGAATGTGCCGACAAATCCTGATAGGAGCTGCACATATCTCGTTCTCAGGGCACAATCGGATACGCAATCCGTACAACTAAAACCAGCCCTCGAGTTTCCCTGAGGTGGCGCTGCAAGGGGCTCTAGGTTGGACCAACACTCAGAGGAGCACTGGCCTGGGGGGGTTTAAATAAGATGACCCTCGGGCTCCGGAAACCCAAGGGAAAAAGAGGCTAGGTGGCAAATGGAAAATCAAGGTTGGGCATTGCTGGAAAAGCTTTAATCAAGGCGAACTATCAAGGGGTTCCCATTATAACCCAACTGCGTAAGGAACGCAAAAATCCGGGAACATAACACCGATATGACGGAAACTAGGGCAGCAAGAGTGGAACAAAACACTAGGCGAGAGGTCGAGCCTTCCACCCTTTACCAAGTATATAGATGCATTAAGATAACAAGATAATATAATGATATCCCAACAAGTAAATAAATGTTCCAACAAGGAACGGTCTCCAATCTTCACCTGCAACTAGCAACGCTATAAGAGGGGCTGAGCAAAGCGGTAACATGGCCAAACAACGGTTTGCTAGGACATGGTGGGTTAGAGGTTTGACATGGCAATTTGGGAGGCTTGAAAGCAAGTGGTAGGCATCATAGCATTGGCATAGCAAAAGAGCGAGCATCTAGCAAAGCAAAGATAGTAGTGATTTCGAGGGTATGATCATCTTGCCTGCAAAGTGGTCAGAGTACCTCACTTTGAAAGCTCGTGCTAGTCACCACACATATCACAAAAATACATGGGTTGCACCTCTGGAAAGATGGAAAAACCCTTAGCAAAACATATGTAGAGCTCATGGGCATATCATGCACACAATAATCATGGCAAAAATGACAAATATCTAAATGGAGCAGAAGATCTAACAATTATCTCAAGTAGCATTCTTCTAACAGCATTTCGGGCATCATGATTAACTCAAATCAAAATGATGGAATGGAATCAAATGATGTACTCTCTGAGGCGAACATTTTGATATACTATATGCCCAAATCGGAGCTCCGGATGCAAAGTTACGGCACGATGAAATACGCAAAAAAAATATGCAGAAAAGGGACTTAGGCGGAATCGACCTAGGGTTTACTGTAGCTGGATCTGGATCTCGCCGGCGCGCGGATCGAGGATCGTCGAGGAGGGCGCCGGGAAGAAGGCCGGTGAGGTTGGGGCGCCGGATCCCGCCGGATCCGACCCGTAGAGGCGGCGGGAAGGTGCGGCTGCGGCGGAGGAGGAGGTCGGCGGCGGGGCGGTTGGCCGGCGACAATGGACGCGGCGGCCGGTGCGGGTGACGTTCGGCGGCGGAGCAGCGGTGTGGCAGCGGCCGGCCAGGAGAAGAGGCGCCGGCCGCGGGGAAGATGGGAGGTGGCGCGGTCGGGCGCCTCGGCCCGAGTCGGGCGGCGGGAGGGCCGGCCACGGGCCTAACGGGCCCGCGCGGTCGGCGGCGATGTTGTGACCGGCCCAGGGACAGGTGTCGCGTGGAGATTGGCCGAGGGGGAGCGGGGCAGACACGTCCGGCTATCCGGATTTCGTCCGGCGGCGGCGGGTGGAGTTTTTCTAGGGTTTCGTCCGTGATTCGAATGGGGGTCTTTAAATAGGCATAGAGGGAGTTAGGAGAGTCCAAATGAGGTGCGGTTTTCGGCCACGCGATCGTGATCGAACGCTCTAGATGATGGAGAGGGTTTAGGTGGGTTTTGGGCCAAAATGGAGGGGTTGGGCTACAACACACACGAGGCCTTTTCGGTCCCTCGGTTAACAGTTGGAGTATCAAATGAAGTCCAAATGATACGAAACTTGACAGGCGCTCTACCGGTAGTAAACCAAGGTCGCTTGGCAAGTCTTGGTCCAATCCGGAAATGTTTAATCCCCACACACGAAAGAAAGGTAGAAATGACCACAGGAGGAGAACGAAGCGCCGGAATGCAAAACGGACAATGGGGAAAATGCTCGAATGCAAGAGATGAACACGTATGCAAATGCAATGCACATGATGACATGATAGGAGATGCATGACAACGACAACAACACATGGAGACATAAACCCGAACTCGAGAAAATAAAATAACTTAAAGCCGGAAATGGCAAGAGTTGGAGTACAAATTGGGAAAGTTACATCCGGGGTGTTACAATGTTAGAGTGTAATATCTTAGTTTCCTGACGCATTCTAGATGGCATCGTGCTGTTAATCGCAGATTTGTGCCATTCTTGTTTTGCTTGCCATTTGCAACCATGCATCCGATTTCGGTGATCTTTTTATCGAGTTCGACCGAAATCAACTCATCTTTCCAGCGACACTCTTGGTTTTCCAAGTTGAGGCCTGGTTCAATATTTTCCTTCCGGAGCATGCATATGCATTGCGTATCACATCCCGCATATCATGCCATGTTTGCATCATGTTGCTTGTGCATTGCACCATGGTTGATTGTGTCTCCCTTTGCTTGTGTTCTTACTTTGGGTAGAGCCGGGAGACGAGTACGTGATCGAGGAACCCGTTGAGTATGCTTACGAGGATCAAGCTTACATCAACTCGGAGAACTTTGCAGGCAAGATGACCATAGCCTCAAAATCACTTCTATCTTTGCTTGCTAGTTGCTCTCTCTATTGCTATGCCTATGCTACGATACCTACCACATGCTTTACCATGCCTCCCATATTGCCATGTCAAACCTCTAACCCACCTTGTCCTAGCAAACCATTGTTTGCCTATGTTACGGCTTTGCTCAGCCCCTCTTATAGCATTGCTAGTTGTAGGTGAAGATTGAAGTTTGTTCCTTGTTGGAACATGGTTTTTGTTGGGATATCATTATTCTATCTTGTTTACTTTAATGCACCTATATACTTGGTAAAGGGTGGAAGGCTCGGCCTTATGCCTGGTGTTTTGTTCCACTCTTGCCGCCCTAATTTCCGTCATACCGGTGTTATGTTCCTTGATTTTGCGTTCCTTACACAGTTGGGTCATAATGGGAACCCCTTGACAGTTCGCCTTGAATAGAATTCCTCCAGCAAGGCCCAACCTTAGTTTTACCATTTTCCACCTAGCCTTTTTCCCTTGGGTTCCGGGGACTCAAGGGTCATCTTTATTTTAACCCCCCCCCCCGGGCCAGTGCTCCTCTGAGTGTTGGTCCAAAACGGGCAGCCTGCGGGGCCACCTCAGGGCAACTCGAGGGTTGGTTTTACTCGTAGCTTGACCTATCCGGTGTGCCCTGAGAACGAGATACATGGGACTCCTATCGGGATTTGTCGGCACATCGGGAGGCTTTGCTGGTTTAGTTTTACCATTGTCGAGATGTCTTGTAACCAGGATTTCGAGTCTGATCAGGCCGTCCTGGGAGAAGGAATATCCTTCGTTGACCGTGAGAGCTTGTGATGGGCTAAGTTGGGACACCCTGCAGGGATTTGAACTTTCGAAAGTCGTGCCCACGGTTATGGGCAGATGGGAATTTGTTAATGTCCGGTTGTAGAAAACCTGAAACTTAACTTAATTAAAATGGATCAACAGCGTGTGTGGCTGTGATGGTCTCTTTTTCGCGGAATCCGGGAAGAGAACACGGTCTCGGGTTATGCTTGAACGAAAGTAGCCTAGGATCACTTCTTGATCATAGATTCTCGAACGGGCCTTTCCTTCTCTTCTCGCTCTCATTTGTGTATGTTAGCCACCATATGTGCTAGTGCTTGCTGCAGCTCCACCTCATACCTTTTCCCTACCTATAAGCTTAAATAGCCTTGATCGCGAGGGTGTGAGATTGCTGAGTCCCCGTGACTCATAGATTACTTCCAAAACCAGATGTAGGTGCCGATGATACCATTCCAGGGGATACGTCTGAGCTCAAGTGGGAGTTCGATGAGGACTCAGGACGATACTACGTTTCCTTTCCAGACGATCAGTAGTGGAGCCCAGTTGGGACGATCGAGGATCTTATGCATTTTGGGTTGTCTTTATTTTGGTTCCGTAGTCGGACCTTGATTGTATCTAGATGATTGTAATGCTATATTTATGTTATTGTGTGAAGTGGCGATTGTAAGCCAACTCTGTACCTATTTCTTATTCAGTACATGGGATGTGTAAAGATTACCCCTCTTGCGACATTTCCTACAATGAAGTTATGCCTCTAAGTCGTGCTCCAACACGTGGGAGATATAGCCGCATCGTGGGTGTTACAACCACCATCCCGGTAGCACCAGAAGACAAATAGCTAGTCAGGGCACTGGCCGAGCCAGTGACAAGCCCAGCACAGACAGACGTGACCTGGAAGCCAACTAAAAAGCCACGATAGTGGCGAAGCAGCCCGCCTCCCACCAGGCTCTCAGCTCCTCTATGATCATGCTCACCACTCCAGCCGGATGTCTAGCTTGTATTGCTTCCAATTTGGTTAAATTGCATCTGCTTAGCTTACACATTATACCTTTGAATATGACACGCCTTCCTGTTTTTGGTACATACTAGTACATTTGTCTATTAACCATGTTCTTACATCAAACTAATTTCTTGTGTATCCCTCATCAATCACTTATGATGATATAGTCACGCCATGGGGTTATTGTGAGAAAATATGCTCTTTTAAAGAATGTAGTGTCAACCTCCCCACATGATTCTCAAGAAACAACAAGGCTGGATGAAGATAGTGAACGTAGCTCTGTAGTTGATCACCGCATTTCCCCTACACCAGCATCGCATGTGCTTGCTCTAACTTGGCAGCCTGAGATGTGGTTGCATGTTGTATATGGTGTCTACATTTTAATTCTTCCAATCTAGTTAAGTTGCATGCCCTATTCTGCGTAGTTTATATATTATACCTGTTAATGTGACATTCCTTCCTATTTTTAGTACATAGTACATCTATCAATTAAGAATGTCCTTACATAAAACTATTGTTTTTTTGTATCCCTGTTGACACCAGATTTTGGCACGGTCAAGAACTTAATTAATATGGCCTCAAATGGAGAAGTGATCTACAAGAAAACGTTTCGTATTGTCGACATGAACATCTTTGAAGTTTGGGCCATCGCCATCCAACCTCATCTCAAGGGCCGAAACTATGCTCAAAGTATTAAGATTTTGTATTCGGAGTATTGTTCGGACAATTAAGCCTCCAAGACGACCTCATATGAGAAAAGTCTCTACATCAATTGTCTTCGACTCGTCGAAACGGTCAATTTTGATATAAAAACGATCCCAATCCGAGTTCGTATGCAAAAGTTAGAGCCTTCAGAATACAGCTCTGTCAAGAGGTAAAAAATGTCGCGCCCCACTAGACCCCATGTCTGATGGATAGCGCGAATAATAGCCTGTTTTGCGCGAGCGATTTGACCATTAAGATGACCTCTAATCAAACAACGCTAAACATGAAAGTTGTCCGTCTCATCGAAACGGTCAAGATTGCTTTTGGTATTGTTTCCATCCGATGTCGTTTACCACCTCAAAAATTACCCGCAAGGTGCAGCCAGTTTAAACTAAACAGTTTTGGAAAGTTCGGACAAAACCAATCCGAATTTGACTAGATTTTGGACTTGAATCCAAGCATTTTCCTTGCATGGGAAGTCCAGCCGCCTCTTATATACCTAAGGGGTGACGGCCGATTGAACAACACACAATCGAACAAATCATCTACCACTTTTTATCTTTACTTTTATCTCTCTCCCTTCTTCTTCTTCCTCGTTCTTCGTTCGTTCTTTTTGTTGTAGGGTGGCGAACCTCGAGGCCCTAGGGGCGATCAGGTCGACCTAGGGCAGCCCATAGCCATCGCGCGTCTAGACGGGGTCCCTTCCAAGCATGTGGGGGTTCGGGTCCTGAAAAGCGCCCACCGGATTGCTTGCGTACCGCGCTTCCGGACGGGTCTCCTTCGACGTGAGTTGCGGTGCATCACCCTCGGCGTCGAGGTGCACGGTGACATGTTCGTGTGCGAACACACTTTTTGGCGACTCCGCTGGGGACGAAGCTTTGAACGGTCTCCGGCCCGTTCTTGCTACAAAGAGATCGTCATCTAGGGTTTGCAATCTACAAAGGTAACATGAATACCCAATTCACTTATGTAGATGCAAATAATGCATATATTGTTGCTAGATCGCTTAATGAGCAGAATGTGTCGGCTAGCCCTAGTTTTATCAATTATGCATAAAATTATGCGCAACAGCCGATTCTGAATATTCTTCATGCTTCAACTTTATTTAGCAACATGCAACATATGTATCCCAACTCCCATGCATCGGCAACCCGACAAATCTATATGCCGATGAACAACATGATGAGTTCGGTTAATCAAGTTGAGACACCCCATGTAGGAACTTCCAATAGGATGCAACAAAGTGTTTCATCTTTTTATTCATCAGCAAATAATTTGCAGTATGTTAATCCAAACATGCCGGTGGATAGGGGAATTGGCCATGCTACTACTAGTTATTCGGCCAATTGCCCTCAAACATCATATGCTACACCTCATGCTACTAATTGTCTGGTCCCATACACAACTGTTGATGTCCATAATTTGGCTCTGCACCTTCATGGTCATGGTCGAATAAGTGAAACTTCCACAGGAGCACAAATGCCTTCACCTACTACCGT
Organism: Triticum aestivum; assembly: GCF_018294505.1. Taxonomy (NCBI): domain Eukaryota; kingdom Viridiplantae; phylum Streptophyta; class Magnoliopsida; order Poales; family Poaceae; genus Triticum; species Triticum aestivum. The sequence goes on from NC_057797.1 coordinate 320,901,836, forward strand.
GGCATATCATGTCCCCCCAACACAATTACAGAATTTTGGCAACATCTCATTGCCGAAAGAGTATAAAAGCATCGGGGGGCAACCATATCCAGATTGGGTAACTGGGAAAAAGCTTAAATGCTCTTGGAATTTGTGCAACACTATTCGCTAGGAACTAATAGATGGGTGAAGCCTCATGACGTTGCTGCTGTAAGAGCAAGAGTTGTGCAAATGATGCATTCGCCAAGTTCTATAGCAACCGATGTACCCCCTAAACAATTGCAAAGCTTCGACACCTCATTGCCGAAAGAGTCTCAAAGCATTGGGGGAAATCTCATGAGGAGTGGATGCAAATTGAGATGAAAAAGTTTAAAACTCGCCAAACTGAAATGTGGGCTAAAATAAGACAAGAGCGAGAAGCCTTGCAAATTCAAAAAGAGAAAAGTATTGATTCATGTAACAAAGAAAATTCGGTTATTGAAAAGGCCGAATCAAATAGTATGTGTACCAAATCTATCGAAGAAAAAGAGGATGCCAAGGCATTGGAGAGTTATTCAAAAGTAGAACAAAGTATTATTCAAGTGATACAACCATCATGCTCTCCCAACGTATATGAAGAGGTATGTCTACGAAGTGATTTACCTATTTTCTGATTTGGTCACAACTTTATTGTTGATGCATCTATTAGGAAAAATCTTATGCGTAATTTTGAAAGACCAATGATGAAGGGTAATTTACTTGTTAGCAACAAAATTGTTATAGAACATATCGGTCAACCTATTGTGCCATTTAAAAACAACGATAGTGATTTATTATTGCAGCCAAAGTTTTTCCCATTGCTTTACTTAAAATTCATATCTAATTGCATAGCTTTGCTTGGTTCATACTTGGCTTACACATGGGATCTATTGAGACATGTATGTTCTAACTACTTTGATTTCAGAAATTTAAATCCAATGTTATACTCTGTTGAGAAAACCAGTGATAGTATAATTTCCTTTTCAAAGTCATCGAAGATAGAGTGCAAAACACATTGAATAGCCGAATGAGGTAATGCAAAATTTTAACCATTCGTTTGCTTAACTCCAAAGCCGTTCTCACAGTAAGATCGGCTAGAGAATAAAAGTATACCTTCAATTTAAGCATGTGTGATCAAATATTTGATTTGTTGCTGAAAAATAATTACATTAGAATTCTTGATCACCATGTCAAGCCATCCATCCAGGGACAAATCTATTGTAAGTTGCATGATTCGTCCAAGCATAATTTCAAGGATTGCAGCATGTTTTGTCAAATAGTTAAATCGGCCATTGATAAAGGACGATTGAAATTTTTTGAAACACCAAGAGATGACCAGTCTATTCTGATTGGTCCTGATGGCAAAAACTTTTTGCATTGGCTACTTCAAGTCGATCCATTTAAAGAGAAGGTAAAATTGCAGGTGATGAGATCAAGCTTTGAAGTAAAGAAGTTGTTCAAGACCACAATGAAAATATTCTTGAAGGCATGAGTTCTGTTGAAGATACAGTGAAGACGCCAAGGACTGGGGGGCAGCAAGCAAATCCTATGATCAATGAACGCAAACAAAAGAAAACAAAGACCAAAATAAGCGCAAGGGTAAGATATCAAAACTAACCTTTGCTATATTATTAGATAAATATCATAAAAAAAGAGAAAAGTGATTATCGATCAAGTAGTTTAGAAGCATCAAGATCACCCCCTAGGCGCAAATCCGAGGATCGATATTGGAAAAGTGAGACTCTAAATGCACCATATTCATATCCTTACTTTGGGCCGTCAATACCAATGTCATGGATACCTCCTTATGCTCATGTAAATCCATATCCATCATGGGACAGGTATGATACAAGGGCACGTTGTCCATCTTATTTTAGACCATCTCACTAATACTATACAGCTCCAAGAAGATCAACATTTGAAAAATCACACATCAAAGACCGTTTCAATCATAAGGAATCGGTCCAGAGCTCATGGAAGAAGACAGAGGTGGTCAAGCAAGTTTACGGCGTGAAAAGAGATGGTCGTAAGTGTGCTACTACAGATTTGATCTCAAATAACAAAGAGCCAATTAAAGTGTTGACATTGGCTACTAAAGGTAATGAGGCAAGTCAATCAAGTGTCAAATCTGAAGAGAAGAAGTTGAGAGTGCGCAAGGTAAAAGAAGAATTGTCATTACTTCAAACAAAATCACAGCCGGGGGGCTCACTCGGCTTATCATATTGGCAAAAGAAGAAATTAGAAAAACTTAGTGCAGAAGAACTTGAAGAAAGAAACATGGAATGGGGTCCAAAAGAAAGTACTCAAAATAAGAATTATGTGAAAGCACCCATTACACGACGTGCGGCAAAGATGAAGAAGGAAAATAGTGAAAACTATGAAGGACCAAGCCGAAGGTATCAACATCTTCGGTCTACACATTATCCATATTCTTCAATTATGCCGTTGATGCCTATGCAATGGAATTCGTCATCATGTATGATTGGTTACCCTCAATGGGCTTATTTTAATCCATGGATGCAATATAATTTCTTACATCATCAAAGGGTATTACCAAATCATCATATGTTCGATTAGCTTCACTTTTGTTGCTAATCTAAATGGTCGATATATACTTATAATCTGAAGCACGTACAAATGGCCGATGGAGTGTTGACCTCGCTCTTAGAACAAACTTCGTGCAAGTTATTTTTCGGCACACAAGTTTTGCTGAAAAACAGGGGGGGCATGTGTTAACACCAGATTTTGGCACGGTCAAGAACTTAATTAATATGGCCTCAAATGGAGAAGTGATCTACAAGAAAAAGTTTCATATTTTCAACATGAACATCTTTTAAGTTTGGGCCATCTCCAGCCGACCTCATCTCAACGGCCGAAACTATGCTCAAAGTATTAAGATTTTGTATTCAAAGTATTGTTTGGCCAGTTAAGCCTCCAAGACGACCTTTTATGAGAAAAGTTTCTACATCAATTGTCTTCGCCTCGTCGAAACGGTCAATTTTGACATAAAAATGATCCCAATCCTAGTTTGTATGCAAAAGTTAGAGCCATCGGAATACAGCCCTGTCAGGAGGCAAAAAATGACGTGCCCCACCAGACACCCTGTGTGATGGGTAGCGGGAATAATAGTCTATTTTGTGCGAGTGATTTGACCCTCAAGATGACCTTTGATCAACAAACATTCTACTTGAAAGTTGTTCGTCTCGTCGAAATGGTCAAGATTGCTTTTGGGCTCGTTTCCATCTGAGGTCTTCTACAACCTCAAAAATTACCTGCAAGGTGCAACCAGTTTAAACCGAACAGTTTTGGAAAGTTCGGACAAAACCAATCCGAATTTTACTAGCATTTTGGACGTGAATCCAAGCCTTTTCCTTGCGCGGGAAGTCCAGCCGCCTCTTATATACCTAAGGGGTGACGGCTGATTGAACAACACACAATCGAACAAATTATCTACCACTTTTTATCTTTACTTATCTCTCTCCCTTCTTCTTTTTCTTCTTCCTCGTTCTTCGTTTGTTCTTCTTATTGTAGGACGGCGAATCTCGAGGCCCTAGGGGTGAACAGGTCGACCTAGGGCAGCCCATAGCTGTCGTGTGCCCTGATGGGGTCCCTCCCAGGCATGTGGGGTTTCAGGTCCTTAAAAGTGCCCGCCGTATTGCTTGCGCATCGCGCTTCCGGATGGGTCTCCTTCGACGTGAGCTGCGGTCCACCACCCTCGACGTTGGAGGTACACGGTGACGTGTTCGTGTGCGAACAATCCTGCATCAATCAATATGATGAGACACCTTTAGTATATGCAGTGTGATATTAGTTGCATCTTTCATATGATTTATAGCATGCGCTGCTTCTAATTTGTTGAAACGCCATTTATGATGGGACGCTTTTAACTTGGTAGAGTCATATTGGTTGCATCTTTCATGTGGTGTCTATCATGCATTACTTCTTATTTGTTGAGATGGCTTCTGCTTAGTTTACACAAACAGCTGTGAATATGCCATGCGGTCCTGTTTTTCGTACATATTCCATCATGGTATCATGTGTTTGCCTTACATCAAAGTAGCGATTGTCAGTATCATGCACGAATGAGTTCTAAAGAGTGAATTTTATTGCTTTTTCTTCTCGATTTTACTTGATAATTCAAAATCAATAAAGTGGAAGGAAATTGGCAAGGTCGTGGATATATGTGCTCCTTCCAAACAGAGGGCCTCTACAGATTCTACTTCGCCACCCCTAAGAAGATTTACAGGACAACACATGCATAGACACTCAATGTAGTGCTACTTCTTGAGATTGCGTTGGTTTTTCCCTTGAAGAGGAAAGGGTGATGCAGCAAAGTAGAGATGAGTATTTCCCTCAGTTTGAGAACCAAGGTATCAATCCAGTAGGAGACAACACACAAGTCACCGAATACCTGCACAAACAATCAAACAACTTGCACACGACGCGATAAAGGGGTTATCAATCCCTTCACGGTTACTTGCAAAAGTGAGATCTGATAAAGATAGATAAACGATAAAGTAAATATTTTTGGTATTTTTTGGTTTATAGAACAGAAAGTAAAAGATTGGAAAATAGTAGATCGGAAACTTATATAATGGAAAATAGACCCGGGGCCCATAGGTTTCACTAGAGGCTTTCTCAAGATAGCAAATAATATAGTGCGTAAACAAATTAGTGCCGAGCAATTGATAGAAAAGTGCAAAGTTATGACGATATCTAAGGCAATGATCATGAATATAGGCACCACGTCCGTGTCAAGTAGACCGAAACGATTCTGCATCTACTACTATTACTCCACACATCGACCGCTATCCAACATGCATATAGAGTATTAAGTTCATAAAGAAGGGAGTAACACATTAAGCAAGATGACATGATGTAGAGGAATTAACTCAAGCAATATGATGAAAACCCCATCTTTTTATCCTCGATGGCAACAATACAATACATGCCTTGCTATCCCAACTGTGACTCGGAAAGGACACCACGAGATTGAACCCAAACTAAAGCACTTCTCCCATTGCAAGAAAAACTAATCTAGTTGGCCAAACCAAACCGATAGTTCGATGAGAATTACAAATATATCAAATCATGCATTCAGTGAAGATTCAAATAATATTCATAGATAAGCTGATCATAAATCCACAATTCATTGGATCTCAGCAAACACACCGCAAAAAAGGATTGCATCGAATAGATCTCCAAGAAAATTGAGGAGAACATGGTATTGAGAAACAATGAGAGAGAAGATGCCATGTATCTACTAGGTATGGACTCGTAGGTCTGTGGTAAACTACTCATGCTTCATCGGAAGGGCAATAGAGTTGATGTAGAAGCCCTCCGTGATCAAATCCCCCTCCAGCAGGGTGCCGGAAAAGGTCCCTAGATGGTATCCCACAAGTATAGAACGTTGCGGCGATGGAAACGTGTTTTTGTGGATGACTTTGTTGGTTTGGGGATATATGGGAATATGTAGGCGCAAGAATTAGGTCAGGGGGTGCATGAGGGGCCCACAAGGGTGGGGCGCGCCCTCCGTCCTTGTGGCCGCCTTGTGACTCCTCCGACTTCATCTCCACTTCTCCTGGTTGTCTTCTGGTCCAAGAAAAATCATCGTAAAGGTTTTATTCTGTACTCCGTTTGGTATTGCTTTTCTATGATACTCAAAAACAGGGAAAAACAGGAATTGGCACTGGGCTCTAGGTTAATAGGTTAGTCCAAAAAATAATATAAAATGGCATATTAATGCATATAAAACATCCAGAATACACAATATAATAGCATGGAACAATAAAAATATATAGATACGTTGGAGACGTATCAAGCATCCCCAAGCCTAATTCCTGCTTGTCCTCGAGTAGGTAAATGATAAAAATAGAATTTTTGATGTGGAATGCTACCTAACATATTTATCCATGTAATTTCTTTATTGTGGTATGAATGTTCAGATCCATATGATTCAAAACAAAAGTTTAATATCGACATAAAACAATAATACTTTAGGCATACTAACAAGGCAATTATGTCTTCTCAAAATAACATGGCCAAAGAAAGCTTATCCCTACAAAATCATATAGTCTGGCTATGCTCCATCTTCATCACACAAAATATTTAAATCATGCACAACCCCGATGATAAGCTAAGCAATTGTTTTATACTTTTGATGTTCTCAAAAATTTTCAACTTTCACGCAATACATGAGCGTGAGCCATGGACATAACACTATAGGTGGAATATAAGGTGGTTATGGAGAAGACACAAAGAAAGAGATAGTCTCACATCAACTAGGTGTATCAACGGGCTATGGAGATGCCCATCAATAGATATCAATGCAAGTGAGTAGGGATTGACATGCAACAGATGCACTAGAGCTATGAGTTTATGAAAGCTCAAGAAGAAACTAAGTGGGTGTGCATCCAACTTGCTTGCTCACAAGACCTAAGGCAATTTGAGGAAGGCCATCATTGGAATATGCAAGCCAAGTTCTATAATGAAAAATTCCCACTAGTATATGGAAGTGACAATATAGGAGACTCTCTATCATGAAGATCATGGTGCTACTTTGAAGCACAAGTGTGGTAAAAGGATAGTAGCATGGCCCCTTCTCTCTTTTCTCTCATATTTTATCTATTTATTTGGGCCTTCTCTCCCTTTTTTGGCCTCTTTTTTTCGTCTGGAGTCTCATCTCGACTTGTGGGGGAATCATAGTCTCCATCATCCTTTCCTCACATGGGACAATGCTCTAATAATGAAGATCATCACACTTCTATTTACTTACAACTCAAGAATTACAACTCGATACTTAGAACAAAATATGACTCTATATGAATGCCCCCGGCGGTGTACCGGGATGTGCAATGAATCAAGAGTGACATGTATGAAAGAATTCTGAAAGGTGGCTTTGCCACAAATATGATGTCAACTACATGATCATGCAAAGCAATATGACATTGATGGAACATGTCATAATAAACGGAATGATGGAAAGTTGCATGGCAATATATCTCAGAATGGCTATGTAATTGCCATAATAGGTAGGTATGGTGGCTGTTTTGAGGAAGGTATATGGTGGGTTTATGGTACCGGCTAAAGTTGCGCGGTACTAGAGAGGCTAGCAATGGTGGAAGGGTGAGAGTGCTTATAAATCATGGACTCAACATTAGTCATAAAGAACTCACATACTGCAAAAACCTATTAGTTATCCAAACAAAGTACTACGCGCATGCTCCTAGGGGGATAGATTGGTAGGAAAAGACCATCTCTCATCCCCGACCACCACTCATAGGGAAGACAATCAATAAATAAATCATGCTCCGACTTCATCACATAGCGGTTTAGCATACGTGCATGCTACGAGAATCACAAACTTTAACACAAGTATTTCTCAAATTCACAATTAGTTACTAGCATGACTCTAATATCACCATCTTCATATCTCAAAACAGTCATAAGGAATCGAACTTCTCATAGTATTCAATGCACTTTATATGAAAGTTTTTATTATATCCCTCTTGGATGGCTATCATATTAGGAATTATAACCAAAGCAAATTACCATGCTGTTTAAAGACTCTCAAAATAATATTATTGAAGCATGATAGTTCAACAATTTCTATAAAATAAAACCACCTCCATGCTCTAAAAATATATAAGTGAAGCACTAGAGCAAAATTACCTAGCTCAAAAGATATAAGTGAAGCACATAGAGTATTCTAATAAATCACGATTCATGTGTGTCTCTCTCAAAAGGTGTGTACAGCAAGGATTATTGTGTCAAAGTGAAAACCAAAGACTCAAATCATACAAGACGCTCCAAGAAAAACACATATCATGTGGTGAATAAAAATATAGCCTCATGTAAAGTTACCGATAGACGAAGACGAAAGAGGGGATGCCTTCCGGGGCATCCCCAAGCTTAGGCTCTTGGTTGTCCTTGAATATTACCTTGGAGTTCCTTGGGCATCCCCAAGATTAGGTTCTTTCCACCCGTTATTCCATAGTCCATCAAATCTTTACCCGAAACTTGAAAACTTCACAACAGAAAACTCAACAGAAAATCTCATAAGCTCCGTTATTATAAGAAAATAAATCACCATGTTTGTTACTGTTGTGAACTCATTATTTATTTATATTGGTGTAATATCTACTGTATTCCAACTTTCTATGGTTCATACCCCCTGATACTACCCATAGAATCATCAAAATAAGCAAACAACACATAGAAAACAGAATCTGTCAAAAACAGACCAGTCTGTAGCAATCTGGATATTTCTAATACTTCTGTAACTCCAAAAATTCTACAAACTTAGGACAACCTAAGAAACTTTTTTATTAATTGTCTGCAAAAATAATCAGTATTTTATCGCTCTTCTGTTAAAAATGAGAATTGTTATGTTAATAGCAAAATTTTCTGTTTTTCAGCAAGATAAAATCAACTATCACCATAAGCTATCCGAGAGGTCTTAATTGTAACATACACTAATTAAAACATAAAAACACATCTAACCAGATTCTAGATGAATTATTTATTGCAAAACAGAACCTAGAAAGCAAAAACAAAAATAAAACTGGGTTGCCTCCCAACAAATGCTATTGTTTAACGCCCTTAGCTAGGCATAAAACTCGAATAGATCTAGGCATCGTCATATTTGGTATGCAATCCATAAGTGCCCTCATAATAGATTCATAAGGCAATTTAATTTCCTTTTTAGGAAAGCATTCCATGCCCTTCCTTAATGGAAATTGAAATCTAATGTTTCCTTCTTTCATATCAACAATTGCACCAAACGTTCTAAGGAAAGGTCTACCAATAATAATAGGACATGTAGTATTGCAATCTATATCAAGAACAATGAAATCCATGGACACATAATTCCTATTTGCAACAATAAGAACATCATTAATCCTTCCCATAGGTTTATTAATAGTGGAATCTGCGAGAATCAAATTTAAAGAACAATCATCAAATTGACAGAAACCTAACACATCACGTAAAGTTTTTTGGAATCGTGGAAACGCTAGCACCCAAATCACACAAAGCATGGCACTCATAATCTTTAATCTTAATCTTAATAGTAGGTTCACACTCATTATAAAGTTCTCCAGGGATGGGCCTCGGACCGATACGCTGTGCGCAGAAAAGCAATGTCGGACGCTCGACAGGCGTCGGTCGTTCGGTCGCTCGTGGGGGTCCGGACGTCCGGAGGGCGTCGAACTTCTAACATTTCAGCTCTGGTCAGGGAACACCAGATATCCGGATGGGGTTGGTCGGCCGGTGGCTGATGAGTGTCGGACGTCCTGCATCTGATGGTCGTCCGGGTGTTGTAGGGTGCCTCGGCTATAGTCGTTCTGGCTGGTGCAATCTCCAGGCGTCGGATGTTCGGACAACATCAGTCGTCCGGCGGTTGTCGGACGTCCGTGAGTTGTAGCTTTATGGAAGCTCTTCCTCTTGTTCCTCGCACTTGGTGTCCTCTCCGTCTTGTCCAACGCTCCTAGCTGTTGCATGGTATTCCTCTTGGTTTTTGGTCATGCATAGCACATATGTTTGAGGTAGTAGCCATGTCTCAAATGGGGAAAGTGATGGTTCAGAGAGGAGCGAGTTCACCTTGTGTCTAATGGCGTATGGTCGAGGTCCCAACATATGTTGTAGGATCAAAAGTAGGTCTATAGGGGGGTGATTAGAATAGTTGACAAAATAAAAATCTAGCCTTTTGCCAATTTTAAGTCTTAGCAGATTTTAGCAACTTAGCACAAGTCAAGAAATCAACCTACACATGAAATCATAAGAGTATAGAACTGGAATGTAAATCATTGCATATGAAGGTAAAGGGAGGGGTTTAGAAAGGCAAACACAATGTAGACACAGATATTTTTGGCGTGCTTCCGATAGGTGGTGCTACCGTACATCCACGTTGATGGAGACTTCAACCTACAAAGGGTAATGGTTGCGCGAATTCATGGAGGGCTCCACACACGAAGGGTCCACGAAGAAGCAACCTTATCTGTCCCACCATGGCGATCGCCCATCAAGGACTTGCCCCACTTGGGTAGAACATCACGAAGTAGGCGATCTCCTTGCCCTTACAAACTCCTTGGTTCAACTCCACAATCTTGATAGAGGCTCCGAACTGACCCCTAACCAATCTAGGAGACACCACTCTCCAAAAGGTAATAGATGGTGTGTTAATAACGAACTCCTTTCTCTTGTGCTTGAAATGATAGTCTCCACAACACTCAAGTATCTCTCATAGATTTGGCTATGGTGCAAAGATGATTTGAGTGGAAAGCAACTTGGGGAAGGTTAGAGATCAAGATTCTTGTGGTTGGATTGGAATGTCTTGGTCTCAACACATGAGTAGGTGGTTCTCTCTCAGAAAATGAGTAGTGGAAGTGTAGGAACATTCTGATGGCTCCCTCTTCAATAGAGAAGGGGTGGAGGGGTATATATAGCGTCCACACAAAATCTAACTGTTATACACATTTGACCCAACTCGGTCAGACCGAATAGGTGAACACGGTGAGACCGATTTAGTTCAAAATGTGAACGTTAGGATTTTCGGTGGGACCGACATGATCAACTCGGTGGTACCGATGCGCTAGGGTTAGGGCAAAGCTTGATCTTAGTTTGACCGATTACATGAAGTCGGTGGGACCAATTTCAGTAATAAGCAAACAAAGAGTTGGTTAGGCACACTCCTGGGACCGATCGCTCCTTTCGGTGATACCGAAACGTTATGAAAGGGAAACAGAGGGTTTGCATTGTGAACTCGGTTGGACCGATCGCTCATCTCGGTGAGACCGAAAGATTATGAAGGGAAACAAAGAGTTTGCAATCCCATCTCGGTGAGACCAAAATCCCTATCAGTGAGACCGAACTGATTACGGTTTCTGGATATGGCTATGTCAAGTGAACTCAGTGGCGCTGGATGGATCAAATCCGTGGGGCCGAGTTTCACTTCAGGTTTATAACAAATTTGGATACGAGAAAGTGGTTGAGGGCTTTGGAGCATATCACTAAGCATTTTGAGCAAGTAGACCATTAAGCAACACCTCATCACCTTTTAATTGTATTGGCTTTTCCTATGGACTCAATGTGATCTTGGATCACTAAAATAGAAATGAAGAGTCTTGAGCTTTTGCCAATCTTTGTCCTTAACATTTTGAGGGGTCCAAATCTCTAGTCGAAGCCATGCCAATCATTGAACTTTCTGAAATAATCAACTTGAATGGATATTAGTTCAATGAGCTATATGTTGTTATTAATTACCAAAACCACCCGGGGATTAGTTGCACTTTAATCTCCCCCTTTTTGGTAATTGATGACAACATATAGATCAGAGCTTCGACAAATGATAATAAGAATGAAATATATTGTCGCTTTGAGAAGTATGTGATAACCAAGAGCTCCCCCTAAATTTGAGCACTATTTAAGATTTGCTTTTGAATGCAAATGCACAATCGATTAGGATCATGGGTTACTCTTCCATGTCACATACATCTCGGTGGAGCACTCAAAACGATAGTATATAAATAGCATGCACTCATCACTAAGACAAACCTGATTGATCATACACAAGTAATAACATAACATCATTCAAGCACACACATTTAAGAATAGTATGATCAAACACATGATCATAAGATTATCTCACACACAAGCACAAATACTGTAGCAACAAAACGAACAAAAACCAAGTAGCAAGAGAGGCAACCAAAAGAAAAACACTATCAATCTCGAAGCCTATGATCTATACACTTTCTCCCCCTTTGGCAACAAGTTGCCAAAAAGCTTGAAAATGCATAGTGCTATGCGGCACTCTAAGAACAATCTCCGGGAGCTCCAGTGTGAGAAGATGGAATGGAGAGGACACCATCTGCAAAAGCTTCCGATGATGTCTGAGGAGCTAGAGGGGTTGCAACTGGGGCAGTGGCTGTAGGTGCTGAAGTTGTAGCTCTTGAAGGAAATATGCCCTAGAGGCAATAATGAAGTTGTTATTTATATTTCCTTATGTCATGATAAATGTTTATTATTAATGCTAGAATTGTATTAACCGGAAACTTAGTATATGTGTGAATACATAGACAAACAGAGTGTCACTAGTATGCCTCTACTTGACTAGCTCGTTAATCAAAGATGGTTAAGTTTCCTATCCATAGACATGAGTTGTCATTTGATGAACGGGATCACATCATTGGAGAATGATGCGATTGACATAACCCATCCGTTAAATTAGCACTATGATCGTTTAGTTTATTGCTATTGCTTTCTTCATAACTTATACATGTTCCTCTGACTATGAGATTATGTAACTCCCGGATACCGGGGGAACACTTTGTGTGCTATCAAACGTCACAATGTAATTGGGTGATTATAAAGATGCTCTACAGGTGTCTCCAATGGTGTTTGTTGAGTTGGCATAGATCGAGATTAGGATTTGTCACTCCGATTGTCGGAGAGGTATCTCTAGGCCCTCTCGGTAATGCACATCACTATAAGCCTTGCTAGCAATGTGACTAATGAGTTAGTTGCGGGATTTTTCATAACGGAACAAGCAAAGAGACTTGCCGATAATGAAATTGAACTAGGTATGATGATTCCGACGATCGAATCTCAGGCAAGTAACATACCGATGACAAAGGGAACAATGTATGTTGTTCTGCGGTTTGACCGATAAAGATCTTCGTGGAATATGTAGGAACGAATATGAGCATCCAGGTTCTGCTATTAGTTATTGACCGGAGAAAAGTCTCGGTCATGTCTACATAGTTCTCGAACCCGTAGGGTCCGCACGCTTAACCTTCGATGATGATATGTATTGTGAGTTATGTGATTTGATGTACCAAAGGTTTTTCGGAGTCCCGGATGTGATCACGGACATGACAAGGAGTCTTGAAATGTTCAAGACATGAAGATTGATATATTGGATGGTATGTTTGGACACCGAAAAGGTTTGAGATAGGTTCGGGCATTTTCTGGAGTACCGGGGGGTTACCGGAACCACCCAGGGGTTTAATGGGCCTTCATGGGCTTTAGTGGAAGGGAGAGGAGGCGGCCAAGAGGAGGGGGGCGCCCCCAAGCCCAAACTGAATTGGGGAGGGGGGCTGGCCCCCCTTTCCTTCTTCCCCTCTTCCCATTCCTTCCCCCTCCTAGTTGGACTAGGAAATGGGGAACCTACTCCTAGTAGGAGTAGGATTCCCCCATTGGGGCGCGCGCTATGAAGCCGGCCGGCCCCCTCCTCCATTCCTTTATATACAGGGGAGGGGGTAGCCCATAGGCACAAAGTTGATCTCTTAGCCGTGTGCGGTGCCCCCCTCCATAGATTTCCACCTCGGTCATATTGTCATAGTGCTTAGGCGAAGCCCTGTGTCGGTAACTTCATGATCACCATCAATACGCCGTCATGCTGACGAAACTCTCCCTTGGCCTCAGTTGGATCTAGAGTTCAAGGGACGTCTCCGAGCTAGACGTGTGCAGATCGCGGAGGTACCTTGCGTTCGGTACTTGATCGGTTGGATCGCGAATACGTTCGACTACATAAACCGCATTACTTAACGCTTCCGGTTTCAGTCTATGAGGGTACGTGGACTCACTCTTCCTGCTCGTTGCTATGCTTCTCCAAGATAGATCTTGCGTGATCGTAGGCAAATTTTTGAATTACTACATTCCCAAACAGTGGCATCCGAGCTAGGTCTATGCGTAGATGTTATATGCACGAGTAGAACACAAAGGAGTTGTGGGCGTGGGTATATACATATTGCTTGCCGTCACTAGTTATTTCTTGATTCGGCGCTATTGTTGGATGAAGCGGCCCGGACCGAGATTACATGACCACGTTCATGAGATTGGTTCTACCGATGTGCTTTGCACACAGGTGGCTGGCGGGTGTTAGTCTCTCCAACTTTAGTTGAATCGGATTCAATGAACAGGGTTCTTTTTGAAGATCAAAAAGCAATCACTATACCGCGTTGTGGTTTTTATGCTGTAGGTAAGAACGGTTCTTGCTAGAAGCCCATAGCAGCCACGTAAAACTTGCAAGAACAAAGTAGAGAACGTATAACTTGTTTTTGCAGGGCATGTTGTGATGTGATATGGTCAAGACGTGATGATATATAATTTGTTTTATGAGATGATCATGTTTTGTAACGGTTATCGGCAACTGACAGGAGCCATATGGCTGTCGCTTTATTGTATGAAATGCAATCGGCATGTAACTTCTTTACTTTATCACTAAGCGGTAGCGATAGACGTAGAAGCAATAGTTGGTGATACGACGGTGATGCTTCGATGGAGATCAAGGTGTCATGACGGTGCTTTGGAGATGGAGATCAAAGGCACAAGATGATGATGGCCATATCATATCACTTATTTGATTGCATGTGATGTTTATCCTTTATGCATTTGATTTTGCTTAGTTCGGCGGTAGCATTACAAGATGATCTCTCACAAAATTTCAAGGTACAAGTGTTCTCCCTAAGTATGCACCGTTGCTACAGTTCGTCATGCCGAGACACCACGTGATGATCGGCTGTGATAAGATCTACATTTACAAACAATGGGTGCAAGCCAGTTTTGCACACGCGTTAAACTTGACGAGCCTACCATATGCAGATATGGCCTCTGAACACTAAGACCAAAAGGTCGAGCATGAATCATATAGTAGATATGATCAACATAGTGATGTTCACCATTGAAAACTACTCCATCTCACATGATGATCGGACATGGTTTAGTTGATATGGATCATATGATCACTTAGATGATTAGAGGGATGTATGTCTAAGTGGGAGTTCTTAAGTAATATGATTAATTGAACTTCAATTATCATGAACTTAGTACCTGATAGTATTTTGCATATCTATGTTATTGTAGATAAATGGCCCGTGCTATTGTTCCGTTGAATTTTAATGCGTTCCTAGATAAAGATAAGTTGAAAGATTATGGTAGCAACTACACGGACTGGGTCCGTAACTTGAGGATTATCCTCATTGCTGCACAGAAGAATTACATCTTGGAAGCACCGCTAGGTGCCAAACCCGCTGCAGGAGAAACTCCAGATGTTATGAACACCTGGCAGAGCAAACCTGATGACTACTCGGTAGTTCAGTGTGCCATGCTTTACGGCTTAGAACCGGGACTTCGACGACGTTTTGAACATCATGGAGCCTATGAGATGTTCCATGAGTTGAAGTTAATATTTCAAGCAAATGCCCGGGTTGAGAGATATGAAGTCTCCAATAAGTTCTACAGCTGCAAAATGGAGGAGAATAGTTCTGTCAGAAAGCACATACTCAGAATGTCTAGGTACCACAATCACATGACTCAGCTGGGAGTTAATCTTCCGATTGATAGCATCATTGACAGAGTTCTTCAATCACTAGCACCAAGCTACAAAAGCTTCGTAATGAACTATAATATGCAAGGGATAGATAAGACTATTCCCGAGCTCTTCGTGATGCTAAAAGCTGCGGAGGTAGAAATCAAGAAGGAGCATCAAGTGTTGACTGTCGACAAGACCACCAGTTTCGAGAAGAAGGGAAAAGGGAAGAAGGGGAACTTCAAGAAGAACAGCAAGCAAGTTGTTGCTCAACTGAAGAAGCCCAACTATGGACCTAAGCCTGAGACTGAGTGCTTCTACTTCAAAGGGATTGGTCACTGGATGTAACACCCTCGATGCGACTATATCTCCCACGTGTCGAGGCACGACTTAGAGGCATAATCGCATTGAAGGCATATGTCGCATGTTAGACAATCTTCACAACAACCCATGTAATATATAGATAATAAAAGGGGAGATAACATAGTTGGCTTACACTCGCCATGTCAATCAAAGTACATAAATAACATTACATCATCCAAACACTCATGGCCCGACTACGGCACCAAAATAAAAGACAACCCAACATGTGACATGGTCCCGATCACCCCAATTGGGCACCACTACTGATCATCAGGAAAAGAAACATAGTATCATTGAGAGTCCTCGTCGAACTCCCACTTGAGCTCAAGCGCGTCATCTGGAGCGGAATCATCAGGCCCTGCATCTGGTGTAATAGTAATCTGTGAGCCACAGGGACTCAACAATCTCGCACCCTCGCGATCAAGACTATTTAAGCTTATAGGAAAGGTAAGGTAAATATCTGCAGAGCTGCAGCAAGCGACTAGCATATATGGTGGCTATCCTGTTCGTAAAAGAGAGCGAGAAGAGGAGGCAAAGCGCGAGCGAGAAACTAGAGAGCAACCTGCGCAAGCATTACTCCAACACCGTGTTCACTTCTCAGACTCCGCCGAGAAGAGACCATCACGGTAACTCACACTGTTGATTCATTTTAATTAAGTTAAGGTTCAAGTTATCTACAACCGGACATTAACAAATTCCCATTTGCCCATAACCGCGGGCACGGCTTTCGAAAGTTCAAATCCCTGCAGGGGAGTCCCAACTTAGCCCATGACAAGCACTCACGGTCAACGAAGGAATAGACCTCCTCCCGAGACATTCCGATCAGACTCGGTATCCCGGTTCTTCAAGACAACTCCGACAATGGTAAAACAAGTCCAGCAACACCACCCGCTGTGCTGACAAATCCCGATAGGAGCTGCACATATCTCGTTCTCAGGGCACACCGGATAAGCTAAGCGTACGGGAGCCAACGTAACCCAAGTTGCCAAGGGACGGCCCCGCACGGTGCTCTAAGTTGGACCAACGCTTAGAGGAGCACTGGCCCTGGGGGGTTAAAATAAGATGACCCTTGAGTCCGCGAAACCCAACGGAAAAGGCTAGGTGGCAAATGGTAAAACCAAGGTTGGGCATTGCTGGAGGAGTTTTATTCAAGGCGGACTGTCAAGGGGTTCCCATTATAACCCAACCGCGTAAGGAACGCAAAATCCGGGAACATAACACCGATAAGACGGAAACTAGGGCGGCAAGAGTGGAACAAAACACTAGGCGAGAGGCCGAGCCTTCCACCCTTTACCAAGTATATATATGCATTAAGATAACATGGCAATATAATGATATCCCAACAAGTAAATAATGTTCCAACAAGGAACGGTCTCCAATCTTCACCTGCAACTAGCAACGCTATAAGAGGGGCTGAGCAAAGTGGTAACATAGCCAAACAACGGTTTGCTAGGACATGGTGGGTTAGAGTTTTGACATGGCAATTTGGGAGGCTTGAAAGCAAGTGGTAGGCATCGTAGCATGGCATAGCAAAAGAGCGAGCATCTAGCATAGCAAAGATAGTACTGATTTCGAGGGTATGATCATCCCTTCAAAGTTGTCAGAGTTTAATGGATCCTCGAAAGCAAACTCAACGGGCTCCTCGTTAGTGATCTCGTCTCCCGGCTCTACCCAAACAAGACAAACAAGCAAACGGAACACAATCAACCACGTGCAAAGCTCAAACAATATGATGCAAAGATGGTATGCTATGCGGGATGCGATGTGGGATGCATATGCAAGATTTAACAAGGGATGCATGAACCTGGCCTCAACATGGAAATCCAATTGTGCCACTTGAAATATGAGATGAAATCGCTTGAAAACGATATAAAGAACGCCGGAATAGGAGTTACGGTTTGGAAAAGGCAATCAATTCAAATATGACCATGTTCTGCGATATACAGCAAATAGCCATTTAAATGCAACAAGATGAACATGCTACAGCACCCAATCATGGCATCAAAATACATGGTAGGGATGCATTCAAGAAGCTTAACAAAAGTCTAGCACTAAGCTACGGCCAATTCATCCATTAACAGGTTCAAACAAGCATGGCAAAAATGCATATGGTAAACAGATCTCAGACTTAGTGAAATTAACACTTGTCTGGAATTTCATATCAGATAGCACACTTTGGAGCAACAAAACTACATGCTACAGGATTTGAACATGGCAAAGTAAAGCATGGCATGGAGCTACTCAAAGAGCTTAACAAAAGTTCCTTAGTGACCTTGAGCCAAAAGGGATCATAAAATACAATTGCAAGCATGTGAACATGGCAAAAACATAATCAGTTCTCAGACTTAGTGAAAACTGGAGCATGCTGAAAACAGTTATCAAGTAGGCATGTTTACGAGCTCGATGCACTCACTACAGAGCAAGTCATGACAAACTAAGCATACACCCATCAAGAATACACAAAATGCAAGCTAGACATGACAAGAACAATAGCATAGCATGCACGGATCAACTACAACATCCTCGGCAAAATTGCTAACAAGTAGACAATCTGCCCAGATTCACAAAATGATAAAAGTAGAGCTCGATTGACTCAAGCTAGGGTGCTCCATAATTGCAAACAAAGACATGGATGGATAGAGCACTACAAGATTAACAAAACATCCTTACTGATCATACTCAAAAGAGGCACGGATCACTAGGAAACAACATGAACATATGGCCATATGAGATAAACAGGTCAAGGACTTAGTGGAAATGCTAAGTCCCTGAAATCAGCATTACCAAAATGCTAAGTACCTGAAATCAGCATTACCAAGTGCCTCACTTTGCAAGATTGTGCTAGTCACCACACACATCACAAAAATACATGGGTTGCACCTCTGGAAAGATGGCAAAACCCTTAACAAAACATGTGTAGAGCTCGTGGGCATATCATGCACACAATAATCATGGCAAAAATGACAAATATCTAAATGGAGCAGCAGATCTGACAATTAACTCAAGTAGCACTCTTCTAACAGCATTTCGGGCATCAAGATGAACCCAAATGAAATTATGCAATGGAATGAAATGATGTAGTCTCTGAGGCGAACATTTTGATATGCTATATGCCCAAAACGGAGCTAGGGATGAGGAGATACAACATGATGAACATAGCAAAATATTAGGGTTTTGGAGGTAAAAGTCAACCCAGACGAGATCCAAATCTGGATCTGGCGCGTTTCCCGAGGATTGCCGGAGTGAGTTCGCCGGAGTTCGCCGGCCGGAGTTGGGGAGCTCGCCAGGAACCGCGAGGACGCCGGGACGGAGAGGCCGAAGTGGGGCGGTGTCGGCGGTGAGGAGACGGGCGGCAGCCGGCCGGGCGACGTGCGGCGGCGCGGCGCCT
>NC_057797.1:320921365-320930890 GCF_018294505.1 Triticum aestivum
GGTCCTCCCGTGGGCGAGCGGCACACGGAGACGGGCCGCGGGGGCCGGCCTCGGGCCCCGGCGGGCCTAGCGGCGCGGGACGACGAAGTGGGGCGGCGGGGCACCACGTGGCGGGTGGAGACTGGTCGACGGCGGTGGGCGGACGTGTCCGGCCCGATTCGGACACGTCCGGCAGCGAGGGGAGCAGTTATTTTAGGGTTTGAGAGAGGGGATCCGAGATTTTGAGGAGGGGGTGTTTATATAGAGGTAGAGGGAGCTAGGAGAGTCCAAATGAGGTGCGGTTTTTGGCCACACGATCGTGATCGAATGCTCTAGATGATGGAGAGGGTTTTTGGTGGGTTTTGGGCCAAATTGGAGGGGTGTTGGGCTGCAACACACACGAGGCCTTTTTGGTCCCTTGGTTAACCGTTGGAGTATCAAACGAAGTCCAAATGATACGGAACTTGACAGGCAGTCTACCGGTAGTAAACCAAGGCCGCTTGGCAAGTCTTGGTCCAATCCGGAAATGTTTAAACCCCACACACGAAAGAATGGTAGAAATGACCACCGGAGGAGAACGAAGCGCCGGAATGCAAAACGGACAACGGGAAAAATGCTCGAATGCATGAGATGAACACGTATGCAAATGCAATGCACATGATGTCATGATATGAGATGCATGACAACGACGACAACACACGGAGACAAAAACCCAAACCCGAGAAAATAAAATAACTTAACGCCGGAAACGGCAAGAGTTGGAGTGCAAATTGGGTAAGTTACATCCAGGGTGTTACAACACTCCACCACTACGAAAGGATCTCGTCCCGAGATCTAGGACTGAAAGAACGCCGGGTACTCAGAACGAAGGTGATCCTCGCGTTCCCAGGTAGCTTCACGGTCGGAATGGTGTGAACACTTGACTTTGAGGAATTTGATTGACTTGTTGTGAGTCTTGCGTTCAGTCTCTTCGAGAATAGCAATGGGGTGCTCACGGTATGAGAGATCTTCTTGGAGCTCAATGTCCTCGAAGTTGATGGTGCGGTCAGGAGTCTTGAAGCACATTCGGAGCTGAGAGACATGGAACACATCATGAACATTCGCAAAGTTTGAAGGAAGATCGAGTTGATAGGCGAGATCGCCTCTCTTGCTGACAATCTTGAAAGGTCCCACGTATCTGGGGGCAAGCTTCCCTTTGATACCGAAGCAACGAGCACCTTTCATTGGAGAGACATGGAGGTAAACATAATCTCCGATCTCGAAAGCCAAATCACGGTGCTTACTATCATAGTAGCTCTTCTGGCGGGATTGGGCTACTTTGAGGTTATCTCGAATGACTTTGGACATCTCCTCTGCCTCTGTGATTAAGTCATTTCCGAGAAGCTGACGTTCACCGGTTTCAGACCAGTTGAGAGGGGTACGACACTTCCTGCCATACAGAATTTCAAATGGGGCCTTGCCCGAACTTGCTTGAAAACTGTTGTTGTAGGAGAATTCAGCATAAAGAAGACAATCATCCCACTTCATGCCGAAGGAGATCACACAAGCCCTGAGCATATCTTCAAGAGTCTGGTTGACACGCTCGACTTGACCGCTAGTTTGAGGATGGAAAGCTGTGCTGAAGCGGATGTTGGTGCCCATGGCCTTCTGAAAAGAATCCCAAAACTTGGAGGTAAAGATGCTGCCACGGTCTGAAGAGATCACTTGTGGAATACCATGTAGAGAGACAATTCGAGAGGTATAGAGCTCCGCCAATTAAGCTGCAGTGGTTGACTCTTTGATAGGCAGAAAATGAGCCACTTTGGTGAGTTTGTCGATGACAACGAATATGGCATCATTGCCACGCTTGGACTTTGGAAACCCAGCCACGAAGTCCATCTCAATGTGTTCAAACTTCCATTCTGGAATGGCAAGAGGTCGGAGGAGACCTGCTGGCCTTTGGTGTTCTGCCTTCACTCTTCTGCGGACATCACATTCATTCACGAATTGAGCAATCTCACGCTTCATTCAAGTCCACCAATAAGCCTGCTTGAGGTCCTGATACATCTTCGTGCTCCCAGGGTGGATGGAGAGGAGAGAATTGTGAGCCTCGTTCATGATCACTTTACGAAGTTCACCTTTGGGTATGACAATATGATCCTCGAAGAATAGAGTATCCTTATCATCAAGGCGGTAGCACTTGTACTTGGGTTGACTCTTGGCAATCCCAATCTTCACCTTTTTCGCAATAGCATCAAGAAGCTGGGCTTGGCGAATCTGGTCTTCCAAGGTAGGAGAGACTTGAAGGTTGGCGAGGAAACCTTGAGGAACAACTTGCCGATTAAATTTGCGGAAAGCTTCAGAAAGCTCGGGTTGATAAGGCTTGAGAATCAGACTGTTGCAGTACGCCTTCCTACTCAATGCGTCAGCAATCACATTGGCCTTGCCTGGAGTATACTCGATACTCGGATTATACTCTTGAATCATTTCGACCCATCGAGTTTGCCTGAGGTTGAGATTAGGCTGAGTGAAGATGTACTTGAGACTCTTGTGATCAGTGAAAATGTCCACTTTTCTTCCCAATAAGAGATGTCTCCAAGTCAAAAGAGCATGCAAAACTGCCGCCAACTCAAGACCATAAGTGGGGTAGTTCTTCTCATTGGGCTTCAACTGGCGAGAGGTATAAGCAACAACTTTATTATCTTGCATCAACACTTCACCAAGACCTTGGAGAGAGGCATCACAAAGGACCTCGTATGGCTTGGATTCATCAGGCGGAGTCAGAACTGGAGCAGTGATCAATTTCTCTTTCAAAGTGTTGAAAGCAATATCACACTCCGGAGACCAAACGTACTTGACGTGCTTCTGTAGAAGATTTGAGAGAGGATTCGCGATCTTAGAAAAGTTTTCAACGAATCTTCGGCAATAGCTTGCGAGACCGAGGAAGCTACGAAGTTGCTTCACGTTCTGAGGAGGTTCCCAATTCACAATTGCAAACACCTTCTCAGGATTCACGGCAATGCCCTTGGCAGAGATGATATGACCAAGATAAAGAACCTCGTCGAGCCAAAATTCTCACTTGGAGAACTTGGCGTAGAACTTGTGTTCCCTCGACTTATCGAGTAGCAAATGCAAGTGCTTGGCATGATCTTCCTTGTTCTTCGAGAAAACCAGAATGTCATCGAGATAGACCAAAACGAAGTCATTGGTGTAGGCGTTGAAGATGAAGTTCATCATGCGAGAGAACATCGGAGGAGCGTTGACGAGGCCAAAAGACATGATGGTGTATTCATATGAACCATAGCTTGTCCTGAAAGTCGTCTTCGGAATATCTTGCTCACGGATTCGAATCTGATGATAACCCATACGGAGATCAAGCTTGGAGAATACTTGGGCACCTTTGAGTTGTTCGAACAACTCGTTGATGTTGGGAAGTGGGTATTTGTGCTTGATGGTATTCTTGTTCAATGGACGGTAATCAACACAAAGTCGGTCCATTCCATCCTTCTTCTTCACAAAAAGAACACCACAACCCCACGGAGAAGAACTAGGCCGGATGAGACCCATTCTCTCTTGAATATCAAGTTGCTTCTTCAGCTCCTTCAACTCTTCAGGTCCGAGCTTGTAAGGACGCTTGCATACTGGTTCTGTACCGGGCTCAAGATCAATGGCGAATTCAACTGGCCAGTGCGGAGGCATTCCTGGAAGCTCTTCTGGAAAGACGTCTTGATATTCGCAAACGACTGGAATTTGCGAGATAGCATCCAGTTCACCCTTCTCATTGAGAGAAAATAGACGGATGGTATCCTCATTCGCGGCAAAGACAATTACATCCTCAGACGAATGAGTCAATTGAATCTGCCTGGCTGCACAATCAAGCTGAGTCGTGTGCTTAGAAAGCCAATCCATCCTGAGAATAAGATCAATATCCGAGTTACCAAGAACCATTGGGGAAGCCAGAAACTTGAAATCACCCATCATGATAGAAACATCCGGGACTATTGAAGTAGCCCTCATAGACTTAGCCGGAGAAACCACTCCCATAGTTTTACCCATCATTTGCGAAACGAAGTCATGCTTGGAAACAAATGATCTTGACATGAAACAATGCAATGCACCAGTGTCAAAAAGAACTTTTGCGGGAAAAGAGTTAACTGGAAAGTTACCCATGATGACATCTGATGAGTCCTCTGCCTGAGCTGCATTCAGCAAGTTGACCTTGGCGTGCTTGGGGTTAAGCTTGACCATAGCTGTACTTGCCGATCTGACAGGAGGAGGAGGAGGAAGACGCCTCGGATTGAAGCACTTGTTGGCATAGTGACCCTTCTGTTGGAACTTGTTGCACGTGACCTCTCAAAGCGGACGGTGGTACGGAGCACTCGATCTTGGAGCTTGAGACAAAGTCTTGTTCTGAAAGCCAGGGTTGGGTGGGTGGGAAGATCCACTGCCACCTTTGCTCTTCTGCTGATACGGCTGACGGAATGGAGGAGGAGGAAGCCAATACTTCTGCTGCTTGGCCACTTGAGTAGAGGAAGGAGTAGCATCTCTGACTCGCTTCTTGGAAGCATCACACCTTAGTTGAGCAGCCTCTTGCTTCAGTGCCATGTTGTAGAACTCATCGTACCTCAAGGGCTCAAAGAGGACAAGCGCTAGCTGAATTTCTTCTCTGAGACCACCCCTGAACTGGTATATCATGCTCTTCTCATCAGGGACGTCCTGCTTAGCAAAGCGGGCGAGCTTCTGAAACAACTTGTTGTAGTCATAGACAGACAAAGAGCCTTGCTTCAGGTTGCAGAATTCCTCACACTTGCTTTCAACCACGCTCTGAGGGATATGGTGAGCTCTAAAATCTTGACGGAATTCATCCCAAGTGATTAGACGTCCACCTCTGGAATCCTTGTACTGCTGGAACCATTCTGCAGCTTGATCTTTGAGTTAGAAGGAAGCGAACTTGACGAAGTCCTCAGGCCTGACGTTACTACACTCGAAATGCTTGCACAAATTCACGAGCCAATCATCAGTATCGGTTGCCTCAACACAATTGCTGAAAGTCTTTGGCCCATTAGCAAGGAACTGGTTGAGTGTAGCAAAGTGATTCTGATTGTTGCCTTGGTTCCCTTGGTTGCCTTGATTGCACTCTTGAAGAATTTGCATGATCAACTGTGTGTTTGCATTGGTTGCGGCCATCACAGCTTGCCATGCCTCCAGAGGAGGTGGAGGTGGTGGCGAATCTTCATTCTGATTCTGGTTGGTGCTCTTAGCGGGAGCCATCCTGAAGAGGTTGACCACCGTTAGGACATAGACAGATAAATGAAGCTGAATCCAATGGAATGAAAATTTCAACATATAGTCTTCACATCCGAACAAAATGAACGAATGCATTCCTCTTGAAATGGTCACATATCCATAAATTGACAAGCCACTTAGAATTTAGGTAGATAAATAAATCAACAAGGTACGGATCAAGAAAGAATAATCTGTAAGAAATCCCAATCTCAAACCAAATATCCGTGGAAGAAGAATTAGAGCTACAAGAATTCCCACCTATAAAACTCTCGAACCTTTCGGGTTATGCAATCAGGTGTTGGGGATACAGGGGAAGCATAATATCTCACCCAAATCTAGCAAATCCTACATCCAGTTGTATCCATCCTTCAACACATAACCGAGAAAAAACTTCGGAAACCATCTACCTCAACCTTCGAAAAGCATCCGTTATACAAGTAATGGCAATACTCCCGAACTCCCGCCCCAGTACTGGGTGGCGTCGAGGTTATCTCACCAACGAACTACATAAAAGAGATTTTTGATGTCAGCGTACTAAACTTAGGTATTCCAGAACTGCAACGATAAAATTATGACAACACCTCAGAGCTCAACTCCCCGGGACACTTCCACAAAACCCCTGACAGGAGGCACCAAGACAATGTTCTCGTCATAAAACCATCGGAACGATTCCAAGATACCCGCGTGATCCTAAAAAAATTTTTAGTGAAATTTGAGAATAGAAGAGTCAAAACTCTACGTCAGGATGCCTTACCAGAGTGATGAGGAGACTAGGAAGTAAAAAGAATTCCTAAACTCTCCGATATATAATTCCTAAATGACTCAAAACATTTTTCTAGACACAACTCAGCCGCTAATAACGATCAAGCAATGGGGATCCTAAGGTCGGGGAAGGCTCTGATTACCAACTTGTAACACCCTCGATGCGACTATATCTCCCACGTGTCGAGGCACGACTTAGAGGCATAATCGCTTTGAAGGCATATGTCGAAAGTTAGACAATCTTCACAACAACCCATGTAATATATAGATAATAAAAGGGGAGATAACATAGTTGGCTTACACTCGCCACGTCAATCAAAGTACATAAATAACATTACATCATCCAAACACTCATGGACCGACTACGGCGCCAAAATAAAAGACAACCCAACATGCGACATGGTCCCGATCACCCCAACTGGGCACCACTACTGATCATTAGGAAAAGAAACATAGTATCATTGAGAGTCCTCGTCGAACTCCCACTTGAGCTCAAGCGCGTCATCTGGAGCGGAATCATCAGGCCCTGCATCTGGTGTAATAGTAATTTGTGAGTCACAGGGACTCAGCAATCTCGCACCCTCGCGATCAAGACTATTTAAGCTATAAGAAAGGTAAGGTAAATATGTGTGGAGCTGCAGCAAGCGACTAGCATATATGGTGGCTATCCTGTTCGTAAAAGAGAGCGAGAAGAGGAGGCAAAGCGCGAGCGAGAAACTAGAGAGCAACCTGCACAAGCATTACTCCAACACCGTGTTCACTTCCCGGACTCCGCCGAGAAGAGACCATCACGGTAACTCACACTGTTGATTCATTTTAATTAAGTTAAGGTTCAAGTTATCTACAACCGGACATCAACAAATTCCCATCTGCCCATAACCGCGGGCACAGCTTTCAAAATCTCAAATCCCTGCAGGGGAGTCCCAACTTAGCCCATGACAAGCTCTCACGGTCAATGAAGAAATAGACCTCCTCCCGAGACATTCCGATCAGACTTGGTATCTCGGTTCTTCAAGACAACTCCGACAATGGTAAAACAAGTCCAGCAACACCACCCGTTGTGCCGACAAATCCCGATAGGAGCTGCACATATCTCGTTCTCAGGGCACACTGGATAAGCTAAGCGTACGGGAGCCAACGTAACCCAAGTTGCCAAGGGACGGCCCCGCACGGTGCTCTAAGTTGGACCAATGCTCAGAGGAGCACTGGCCCGGGGGGGTTAAAATAAGATGACCCTTGAGTCCGCGAAACCCAAGGGAAAAGGCTAGGTGGCAAATGGTAAAACCAAGGTTGGGCATTGCTGGAGGAGTTTTATTCAAGGCGGACTATCAAGGGGTTCCCGTTATAACCCAACCGCGTAAGGAACGCAAAATCCGGGAACAGAACACCGATAAGACGGAAACTAGGGCGGCAAGAGTGGAACAAAACACTAGGCGAGAGGCCGAGCCTTCCACCCTTTACCAAGTATATAGATGCATTAAGATAACATGGCAATATAATGATATCCCAACAAGTAAATAATGTTCCAACAAGGAACGGTCTCCAATCTTCACCTGCAACTAGCAACGCTATAAGAGGGGCTGAGCAAAGCGGTAACATAGCCAAACAACGGTTTGCTAGGACATGGTGGGTTAGAGTTTTCACATGGCAATTTGGGAGGCTTGAAAGCAAGTGGTAGGCATCATAGCATGGCATAGCAAAAGAGCGAGCATCTAGCATAGCAAAGATAGTAGTGATTTCGAGGGTATGATCATCTTGCCTGCAAAGTTGTCAGAGTTTACTGGATCCTCGAAAGCAAACTCAATGGGCTCCTCGTTAGCCATCTCGTCTCCCGGCTCTACCCAAACAAGACAAACAAGCAAACGGAACACAACCAACCATGTGCAAAGCTCAAACAATTTGATGCAAAGATGGTATGCTATGCGGGATGCGATGCGGGATGCATATGCAAGATTTGACAAGGGATGCATGAACCTGGCCTCAACTTGGAAATCCAAGTGTGCCACTGGAAATATGAGATGAAATCACTTGAAAACGATATAAAGAACGCCAGAATTGGAGTTACGGTTTGGAAAAGGCAATCAATTCAAATATGACCACGTTCTGCGATATACAGCAAGTAGCCATCTAAATGCAACAAGATAAACATGCTATAGCACACAAACATGGCATCAAAATACATGGCAGGGATGGATTCAAGAAGCTTAACAAAAGTCTAGCACTGAGCTACGGCCAATTCATCCATTAACAGGTTCAAACAAGCATGGCAAAAGTGCATATGGTAAACAGATCTCAGACTTAGTGAAATTAACACTTGTCTGGAATTTCAGATCTGATAGCACACTTTGGAACAACAAAACTCCATGCTATAGAATCTGAACATGGCAAAGTAAAGCATGTCATGGAGCTACTCAAAGAGCTTAACAAAAGTTCCTTAGTGACCTTGAGCCAAAAGGGATCAGAAAATACAATTGCAAGCATGTGAACATGGCAAAAACATAATCAGTTCTCAGACTTAGTGAAAACTGGAGCATGCTGAAAACAGATATCAAGTAGGCATGTTTACGAGCTCGATGCACTCACTACAGAGCAAGTCATGACAAACTAAGCATACACCCATCAAGAATACACAAAATGCAAGCTAGACATGGCAAGAACAATAGCATAGCATGCACGGATCAACTACAACATCCTCGGCAAAATTGCTAACAAGTAGACAATCTGCCCAGATTGACGAAATGACAAAAGTAGAGCTCGATTGACTCAAGCTAGGTTGCTCCATAATTGCAAACAAATACATAGATGGATATAGCAATACAAGATTAACAAAAAATCCTTACTAATCATCCTCAAAAGAGGCACGGATCACTAGGAAACAACATGAACATATGGCCATATGAGATAAACAGGTCAAGGACTTAATGGAAATGCTAAGTCCTTGAAATCAGCATTACCAAGTGCCTCACTTTGCAAGCTTGTGCTAGTCACCACACACATTACAAAAATACATGGGTTGCACCTCTGGAAAGATGGAAAAACCCTTAACAAAACATATGTAGAGCTTATGGGCATATCATGCACACAATAATCATGGCAAAAATGACAAATATCTAAATGGAGCAGCAGATCTGACAATTAACTCAAGTAGCACTCTTCTAACAGCATTTCGGGCATCAAGATGAACTCAAATGAAAATGATGCAATGGAATGAAATGATGTACTATCTGAGCCGAACATTTTGATATGCTATATACCCAAAACGGAGCTACGGATGAGGAGATACGACATGATGAACATAGCAAAATATTAGGGTTTCGGAGGTAAAAGTCAACCCAGACAAGATCCAGATCTGGATCTGGCGCGTTTCCCGAGGATGGCCGGAGTGAGTTCGCCGGCTGGAGTTGGGGAAGCTCGCCGGGAACTGCGAGGACGCCGGGACGGAGAGGCCGAAGCAGGGTGGCGTCGGCGGCGGTGGTGGCGGAGGTCACCGGGCAGCTCGACGCCGACGGAAGAGCGGGG
>NC_057797.1:320931225-320999152 GCF_018294505.1 Triticum aestivum
AGCGAAGTGGGGCGGCGGGGCGCCACGTGGCGGGTGGAGACTGGTCGGCGGCGGTGGGCGGACGTGTCCGGCCCAATTCGGACACGTCCGGCGGCGAGGGGAGCAGTTATTTTAGGGTTTGAGAGAGGGGATCCGAGATTTCGAGGAGGGGGTCTTTATATAGAGGTAGAGGGTGCTAGGAGAGTCCAAATGAGGTGCGGTTTTCGGCCACGCGATCGTGATCGAACGCTCTAGATGATGGAGAGTGTTTTTGGTGGGTTTTGGGCCAAATTGGAGGGGTGTTGGGCTGCAACACGCACGAGGCCTTTTCGGTCCCTCGGTTAACCGTTGGAGTATCTAACGAAGTCCAAATGATACGAAACTTGACAGGCGGTCTACCGGTAGTAAACCAAGGCCGCTTGGCAAGTCTCGGTCCAATCCGGAAATGTTTAAACCCCACACACGAAAGAATGGTAGAAATGACCACCGGAGGAGAACGAAGCACCGGAATGCAAAACGGACAACGGGGAAAATGCTCGAATGCATGAGATGAACACGTATGCAAATGCAATGCACATGATATGAGATGCATGACAACGACAACAACACACGGAGACAAAAACCCAAACCCGAGAAAATAAAATAACTTAACGCCGGAAACGGCAAGAGTTGGAGTGCAAATTGGGTAAGTTACATCCGGGGTGTTACACTGGAAGCGGAGCTGCCCCAAGTATTTAGCGGATAAGAAGGATGGAAAAGTGAAAGGTATATTTGATATACATGTTATTTATGTGTGCCTTACTAATTCTCGCAGTAGTGCCTGGGTATTTGGTACTAGTTCTGTTGCTAATATTTGCAACCCGAAACAGGGGCTATGCATTAAGCGAAGATTGGCTAAGGACGAGGTGACGATGCGTGTGGGAGATGATTCCAAAGTCGATATGATCGTCGTCGGCACGCTACCTCTACATCTACCTTCGGGATTAGTTTTAGACCTGAATAATTGTTACTTGGTACCAACGTTAAGCTTGAACCTTATATATGAATCTTGTTTGATGCGAGACGGTTATTCATTTAAATCAGAGAATAATGGTTGTTCTTTTTATATGAGTAATATCTTTTATGGTTATGCACCCTTGATGAGTGGTCTATTTTTACTAAATCTTTATAGTTGTGATACACATATTAAGCCAAAAGATATAAGTTTAATAATGATAGTGCAACTTATTTGTGGCACTGCCGTTTAGGTCATATTGGTGTAAAGCGCATGAAGAAACTCCATGCTGATGGGCTTTTGTAATCACTTGATGCTTGCGAACCATGCCTCATGGGCATGATGACTAAAACTTCGTTCTCCGGAACAATGGAACGAGCAACAGATTTATTGGAAATAATACATACTTATGTATGGAGTCCGGTGAGTGTTGATGCTCGTGGTGGGTATCAGTATTTTTTGACCTTCACAGATGATTTGAGCAGATATTGGTATATCTACTTGATGAAATATAAATGTGAAACATTTGAAAAGTTCAAAGAATTTCAGAGTGAAGTGGAAAATCATCGTAACAAGAAAATAAAGTTTCTACGATCTGATCATGCAGGAGAATATTTGAGTTACGAGTTTTGTCTTCATTTGAAACAATGCGGAATAGTTTCGCAACTCACGCCACCTGGAACACCACAGCGTAATGTTGTGTCCGAACGTCGTAACTTCACTTTATTAGATATGGTGTGATCTATGATGTCTCTTACTGATTTACCGCTATCATTTTGGGGTTATACTTTAGAGACGGCTGCATTCACATTAAATAGGGCACCATCGAAATCCGTTGGGACAACACCATATGAACTGTGGTTTGGCAAGAGACCCAAGTTGTCGTTTCTTCAAGTTTGGGGCTGCGATGCTTATGTGAAAAAGCTTCAACCTGATAAGCTTGAACCCAAATCGGAGAAATGTGTCTTCATATGATACCCGAAGGATACTGTTGGGTACACCTTCTATCACAGATCCGAAGGCAAGATATTCGTTGCTAAGAATGGATCCTTTCTAGAGATGGAGTTTCTCTCGAAAGAATTGAGTGGGAGGAAAGTAGAACTTGATGAGGTAACTGTACCTTCTCCCTTATTAGAAAATAGTTCATCACAGAAATTAGTTCTAGTGATTCCTACACCAATTATGCTTCGGCCACAGGTTCTATCATGTATGCAATGCTGTGTACCAGACCTGATGTGTGCCTTGCTATTAGTTTAGTAGGGAGGTACCAAAGTAATCTAGGAGTGGATCACTGGACAATGGTCAAGAATATCCTGAAATACCTGAAAAGGACTAAGGATATGTTTCTCCTTTATGGAGGTGACAAAGAGCTCGTCATAAACGGTTACGTCGATGCAAGCTTTGACACTGATCCGGATGACTCTAAGTCACAAACTAGATACGTATTTATATTGAGTGGTGGAGCTATCAGTTGGTGCAGTTCCAAGCAGAGCGTCGTGGTGGGATCTACATGTGAAGCAGAGTACATAGCTGCTTCGGAAGTAGAAAATGAAGGAGTATGGATGAAGGAGTTCATATCCGATCTAGGTGTCATACCCAGTGCATCGGGTCCAATGAAAATCTTCTGTGACAATACTGGTGCATTTGCATTGGCAAAGGAATCCAGATTTCACAAGAGAACCAAGCACATCAAGAGACGCTTCAATTTCATCCGCAATCAAATCAAGGAGGGAGACATAGAGATTTGCAAGATACATATGGATCTGAATGTTGCAGACCCGTTGACTAAGCCTCTCTCACTAGCAAAACATGATCAGCACCAAGACTCCATGGGTGTTAGAATCATTACAATGTAATCTAGATTATTGACTCTAGTGCAAGTGGGAGACTGAAGGAAATGTGCCCTAGAGGCAATAATAAGTTGTTATTTATATTTCCTTATATCATGATAAATGTTTATTATTCATGCTACAATTGTATTAATTAGAAACTTAGTACATGTGTGAATACATAGACAAACAGAGTGTCACTAGTATGCCTCTACTTGACTAGCTCATTAATCAAAGATGGTTAAGTTTCCTAGCCATAGACATGAGTTGTCATTTGATAAATGGGATCACATCATTACAGAATAATGTGATTGACATGACCCATCCGTTAGCTTGGCACTATGGTCGTTTAGTTTATTGTTATTGCTTTCTTCATAACTTATACATGTTCCTGTGACTATGAGATTATGTAACTCCCGAATACCGGAGGAACACTTTGTGTGCTATCAAACATCACAACATAACTAGGTAATTATAAATATGCTCTACAGGTGTCTCCAATGGTGTTTGTTGAGTTGGCATAGATCGAGATTCGGATTTGTCACACCGATTGTCGGAGAGGTATCTGTGGGCCCTCTCGGTAATGGACATCACTATAAGCCTTTTAAAAAATGTGACTAATGAGTTAGTTGTGGGATGTCGCATTATGGAGCGAGTAAAGAGACTTGCAGGTAACGAGATTGAACTAGGTATGATGATACCGACGATCGAATCTCGGGCAAGTAACATACCGATGATAAAGGGAACAATGTATGTTGTTATGCAATTTGATCGATAAGGATCTTCGTGTAATATGTAGGAACGAATATGAGCATCTAGGTTCCGCTATTGTTTATTGACCAGAGATAAGTCTCGGTCATGTCTACATAGTTCTCAAACCCGTACGGTCTGTAACGTTCGATGATGATATGTATGGTGAGTTATGTGATTTGATGTACCAAAGCTTGCTCGGAGTCCCGGATGTGATCACGGACATGGCGAGGAGTCTCGAAATGGTCGAGACATGAAGATTGATATATTGGAAGGTTATGTTTGGACACCAGAAAGGTTTCAGATATGATCGAGCATTTTCCGGAGTACCGGGGGGTTACTGGAACCCCCCGGGGGTTTAATGGGCCTTCATGGGCTTTGGTGGAAGAGAGAGGAGGAGGCCAATAGGAGGGGTGCCCCCCCCAAGCCCAATCCAAATTGGGGAGGGGGGGCGGCCCCCCTTTCCTTCTTCCCCTCTTCCCTCCCCCCCCCTCCAAGTTGGACTAGGAAAGGGGGGAACCTACTCCTAGTAGGAGTAGGATTCCCCCCTTGCGGCGCGCCCTATGTGGTCGGCCGGCCCCCTCCTCCTCTCCTTTAGACACACAACTTGATCTCTTAGCCGTGTGTGGTTCCCCCCTCCACGGATTTCCACGTCGGTCATGTTGTCGTAGTGCTTAGGCGAAGCCCTGCGTCGGTAACTTCATCATCACCGTCAACACGCTGTTGTGCTGACGAAACTCTCCCGTGGCCTCAGCTGGATCTAGAGTTCGAGGGACATCACCGAGCTGAATGTGTGCAGATCGCGGAGGTACCATGCGTTTGGTACTTGATCGGTTGGATCGCGAAGACATTCGACTACATCAACCGCATTACTTAACGCTTCCGCTTTCGGTCTATGAGGGTACGTGGACTCACTCTTCCCGCTCGTTGCTCTGCTTCTCCTAGATAGATCTTGTGTGATCGTAGGAATTTTTTGAATTACTACGTTCCCCAATAGCTCTAGTGTCACTGACTGGCACAGCTGCTGACCTGTTTGCTATAGGCACTCTCTGAAATGCCTCTGTGGTAGCTCTTACTCTCCTATCCTCTACTTCTTCTTGAAGTTGCTCAACTGCAGTCTGAATCTCTGTGACCTTCAAGTCAACATCATAATTTTTTTGTTTCAATGATTCTCTCAAGACTTTCTTGATTTTGAGTCAGGGTGTCTAGTCCTTTCTCAATTCTCAATGTTGCTTCAAGCAGATAGATGAGCTGGTCCTTCTTGGTCCTGAGGTTTGCAGTTAAGGCATCTGGCATCTTGGAAATCATTGCTGCTTTTGATTTCTCTATCTTCTCCTGATCCTCCACAGAAGTAGGATGTGAAGCATTCATGACAACAACAATGTCCTCAAAATCTGACCTCAGGGGAAGGTGCTCTCTATCTAGCAGATATGTGCCTATGCCCACCTTCGAGTTCATGAGCATTTGAATGTGTGGGGCATATCCACATGATCTCCATTGATCTGTTGCAGTCCTCTTAATTGTTTCAACAATCCAGGTCATCACCTTGAACTTTTCTGGCACATCAAACATGTGTATTAAGTTGATTGAGTGCCCTCTGATCATCATGTGATCTCTAGACTTGGGCAACAAAGTATGACTTAATATGGTGTTGATGGTTGGCAGCCCTGACAGCAGATAATAAATGGAACCAAACTTGTGAGTGTGTAGGGCAGAATCAGGAATCTCCTTTTACAAGTGCGCCATGGAGTTGTGGTCCTCCCTGGGCTTTGCATAGACATCTGTGTCATCTTCAGCCTCTTCAAGGGCATTGATCAGGTTGGCCCACTCAGCAATAAAAGATTGGTACATAGTACCCACAATCATCTAGATTATCTTGCCATCTGGGTAAAAATGAGTTGTGGAGTAAAACTGTATCACCATCTCATCATTCCATTTAGTCAATTTCTGACCTACAAAATTGCAACTCCATTCATTTTGAAGCTCTCATGAACTACAGGGAAGTAATATTCATTGTCATCAATAAACTTCCAGTCTACCCATCTCATATCACTCACTATGGGCTTCTTCTCCAAGAGGATTATTTCATAGAAGTCCTTCTGCTATTTAGTGTGAAACCTGTAATCCATAGCAGTCCTTCTCCTTGTTGCATCGGGGTCTATTTGCCTCCATAGTCCGAGACCTACATATTTTCTCACTTTCATGCTTTCAGCAATGGGATGATTATCAGCATGATCTAGTATCTTAGGCTTGAGCTTCCTGAGCACTTGGGCCTCATCATCTTCCTGAACTTCAGGCACTGGGGCCTTGTTCTTCTCAGCAGCTGGGATGTTTCTTCTTGATCTCTTAGGTGCAGTTGGCTTTGGAGATTGAGATGAAGACTTGGGAGCTGTCTTGGGCTTAGATGGAGCAGCCCAGACTTAATAGCATCTCCCATAAGTTTCTGAGACTTGGGAGCTGGTGCAGCATCTTCTTCATCCTATTACTCATCTTCATCTGGATCTTTCATCATTGAGGATCTGCCAATCACTCTGGCAATGGTCTTCTTGACCCTTTCCTTTCTCTTTTGCCTCCAGCAGATTCTTCTTCTCTTGGTTCAAGAGAGAATTCCATGGTTTCCTGAGTTGAAGCTTTGACTTTGGACATGGGCTTCCTCTGAGCAGGAGCCTTCTTCTTCATGCCTGGCTTGATGCCAGCAGCAGCAACAATTTCTTCCTTTTTGATCACCATCTTCTTGGAAGTGACCTCCTCATGAACCTTAAAATCTTCATCTTCAGAATCTGAGTTCCTTTTCCTCCTCTGCCTAGTTGCAGCCTTAGGCAGGTTGCTTGGTGTGCTTCTGCTACCCTCATCGTAACTGTTGTTTGAGGGACTAGTGCCCTCAATGAGATTCTGGTGCTCCGTTGACTTGTTCTGGCTGTCACTCTAGTTTGACATGGCTGAAACTGACCCTGTGAACAGATGGGTATAGGTAGAGTAGATGAGCATCACATAGTACAGCTATTTTGGCAAAAGGAATGAGTCAAAAACTTAATTTTAGTTTTCCGCAGAAAGCATTTCAGAGCTACCGATATGACAAACTCGGTGACACGGAAGCAACTTTAGAGTCTAAACATGTGAAATCGGTCAGACCGAGACACACTTCGGTGCCTCTGAGATGCTAGAGTTTCACAGAGAAAGTAAAATTGGTCACACCAATGTGTACACTTCGGTCAAACCGAGTTGTACATGTGCAATGACCTAGGCCAAATTGGTGAGACCGAATATTTCAAATCGGTTAGTTTGAGATGAGATCGGCGGAAACCTAACCCTAAGTTTTTGGATCAAAACTAATATGAAGGAAGTTTTGGTTGGATAGAACTATTTCAAACTAGTCTATGCATGTCCGAATACCTGTGTGTACGCAGGTGAAGAAGAGGAGCTCAGAAAGGTAATGGGTGTGCATCACATAATAAGGTATGTATCAGGTTTATTTTATTTTTCTTATTATGTAGGTGTACATCTAACGTTTCCATCGAGCCATCAGCTGGACACCTATATAAACCAAGGCACCTAACAGAAGGGAGGGAAGCTCCCATCAACATAAGCTCACACATTAGGAGGGACCAAGGAGACGCACATAGTAAAACAAGTCGGCTGGATACACACATCAAAATTTTGGTCATATATGGATATACCACATGAAGGGTAAATAGGTCTTTTCGTGTGTAATATAACACCATTAATTTTAAAAATGGGCGGAAGTGTTATAAAGGGCATAAAATTTAGACTCAGTGTTAAATAAGGAATGAAAAGTTTTTCAGTGTCAAATAAGGTAATAGATTTTAAGACAATATTAAATAAGGAATTCTCTCCAGTTCTAATCGGTTGCACCGAGACTAAAACTTATATCAACTCAATGAATTCGGTGAGACTGAAGGGAATGTATTGGTCAGACCGAAATGTCATTGCGAGGTTTTGGAAGTTAAGCCCTTGACAGATCGGTGGCTCCGAGTGCTCCTCACCCAGAGGGTCCGAATTCAGTTGTTCAAACTTTGTGATGTAGCATGAATAGAGTTTGAGACGAGAAAAGCATAGATAGCTAGAGGGAGTACTTAGGCATTCTTGTTCATCCATTTGGCAACAAGAAAAGTCAAACAAACAAAGCAACAAATGGATGTCCTCGAATGGGAAAAATATGCAATCAACATGCTTACACAATAAGATAGCAAATGAAATATGTGGCAAAGCATGCACAAACACTCTAGCATCTATCTAGCAATTGGTGATGACTAGGTCATCTATATATGAGTATATTGACTGAGGAGTCCAATGAGAACATTTGATCATAGGTCATACTCACCGTTTAAGCATAAGTGGGGTTACCACTTTTACATATAGCATTGTTGTGTTCACACCATTAGAGCTGCTTCATCTCAATTCTTAGAGCAAAGCTCTCCCTAGATGTGATATCCGCCTAAGAGGGATGAACTAATCTTTGGTTCTGTTGATGATGACTTCATGTAGGTTTTGAACATGTAGATGCTCAATCTTGATGTAGATCATTTGGAGCAATCCTTTGGACTGAGTTGCACTTTCAATACCTACATGGGTTAGTCCCATAAGGAACATGCAAGAATATCCATACACATAGAGTGAGATACACACATGATGCTGTCCATGAAAGCATTAAGTTACATTGTCCCTTGTCTTACTAACAAGATGGTTTGTGACTCCTTGAACTAGTGCAAGATGTGAAAGTTGATTGCACTTGTTCTGGCCAAAATGAATATGAGTGAAGTATGTTGGCGGAGTCACCCTCAAGAACACTCTAGTTCTTCTTCTTCGAGATCCACATCATCTTGATGGGAATCCTTGGAGTTGTAGTCGTACTTGATGAAGTACAACTTGATGTAGTCTTGGAACCCACTTGACCAAGGCCTTATGAGCTTCTTCAAATGCATCAATCTCCTTTTTAAGCTTGTCCTTGACTTTAAGCTTATGGTCTTGTGGTGGAAGATCATCTTGATCTTGTGTTCCCTTGAAAGAAGTGGGATCATAATTCTCTTGTTGAGGAACAAACTTCGTCTTAGGATATTGATATTCTTCCCACTCAACTCCACTGGCATTGAACTTTCATTCGAAACCAACACCTTGATTCTTCCGTTGCCCTCCTTTTTTGTGTACAATTTCCTCAAATTACTTACTTTTGGCAAGGCTCTTCTAAACACCTTTCTCTATAATTCCCTTCAATAAGCTATTTTCTTGCTCATGTGTTACTTGGCTAAGAGAATCATTAGTCGAATCAAGAGAACTACTAGAAGCAACAATATTGGACTGAACATGATTATTGTTACTACTAGAAGAAGAATCTTTCTTGCTCTTGTTGCTAGATTTTACTTGTGGCATGTAAGTAGACAAAAGTAAATGCTTGTCAATGTAAGAAGAACTTTTCTTACGAATATATTCATTGATTGGTTTTAAGAACCCATGCTCTTTCTCTAGATTGATCTTTTCAAAGCGTAGCTACTCATGAGTCTTTAAAATCTCTCGATGATCTTCTAAGGTAGTTTCATGAGCTAACTTAAGAGTGGTTAGTTCTTCAGTTATATGCTCAATCTCCTTCTTATCATCATCATTCGTTTTATCTTGGTTAGCATGATGAATAGCAATTTCATCATAGTTTTCATCACTAGAGTTGTTAACAAGTAAATCATCATCACCTATCAAATCATCCTCATCACTATTGAAATCAACATACTTGGGGTGTGATACCTTGGGGCCTTTATCCATGAAGCATCTTCTAATCCCTTCATTTGGTGAATCAAATATGTCGTAGGAGTTGGATGACACAAGTGTAGGACCGACAACACCTTCATCTTGAGTATATTTGGAGTTGGAGTGATATCTTCTCTCAGAGTAGTTGTCGAAGTCGGCACCGGATACCCATTCGCCAACATGAGCTTGATGTCTTCGTCTTGTGTAGCTCTTTCATGATTGTCCTTCCTTTCCGAATCCTTGCTTCTATGAGAGGGTCTTCGTTCATGACGATCATCTCTACTCCTTCTCTCTCTTGGTAGTGATTCCTCTCTTTTTCTTCTACTTTTAGGTTACTCTTCTCTTCTTTTGTAGGGATCCGTACACTCACAAGAGTAGTGTTCAGGTCTTCCACAATTCTAGCAATTGCGATCATGACTAGAAGATCTTTTGTCATTGTAGGACCTTGACTTGTGACTTCTCTCTTTGCTTCTACTCTTGTAGAACTTGTTGAAGTTCTTCACCATTAGGCTCAATTCTTCATTGAAGTCTCGTTTCTCACTTGCCGATGTAGGAGCATCACTTTAAGCTTTGTAAGCACCACTAGACTTGCTATGAAGCTCTTCCTTATCCTTGAGTGACATCTCATGAGCAACAATTCTACCAATGACTTCCGTTGGCTTGAGATCGTTGTAATTGGGCATCATTTGGATCAAGGTGCACACAGTATCATATTTTCCATCCAAGGCCCTTAGAATCTTATTGATGATGAATCTATCGGTCATCTCTTCACTTCCTAAGCCGGCAATCTCATTTGTGAGGAGAGCAAGCCTAGAGTACATTTCAGCGACACCTTCACCGTCCTTCATTTTGAACTTGTCAAGTTGATTTTGAAGTGCATCCAATTTGGATTCCTGGACGGACTCGGTTCCTTCGTGCATATCAATCAAAGTATCCCAAATTTCCTTTGCATTCCCAAGACGGCCGATTTTGTTGAATTCTTCAGGGCACAATTCGTTGAACAGGATATCGCAAGCTTCAGCATTGTATTACAATATCTTTAATTCTTCCACGGTTGCTTCACGATTCCGTTCTCTTCCATCTTCAAAGAATTCACCTTGCAAACCAATACACACAATAGCCCAAACGGTGGGGTTAAGTCCAAGAATATGCATTTTCATCTTATGCTTCCAACTAGCAAAATTAGTACCATCAAAGTAAGGACCTCTATGGTGGTAATTTCCCTCGCTAGACGCCATACACTCCTAGGTTGTGAAACCAAGGCTATGATCACCAAAGCTATAGAAATCAAGGCAAATGGGGACCAAAGCTCTGATACCACTTGTAGGATCGAAAGTAGGTCCAGAGGGGGCTGTTTAGATTACTTGACCAAATAAAAATCTAGCCTTTTCCCAATTTTAAGTCTTGGCAGATTTTAGCAACCTAGCAAAGGACACGCAATCAACCTACACATGCAATTCTAATAGTATAGTAGTGGAATGTAAATCATTGCATATGAAGGTAAAGGGTAATAGTTGATGTGGTTTCGATAAGTGGTGCTATCGTACATCCATGTTGATGGAGACTGCAACCCACAAAGGGTAATAGTTGCGCGAGTCCACGGAGGGCTCCACCAACGATGGGTCCACGAAGAAGCAACCTTGTCTATCCCACCATGGCCATCGCCCATGAAGGACTTGCCTCACTTGGGTAGATCTTCACGAAGTAGGCGATCTCGTTGCCCTTACAAACTCCTTGGTTCAACTCCACAATCTTGACGGAGGCTCCCAAGTGACACCCAACCAATCTAGGAGACACCACTCTC
Organism: Triticum aestivum; assembly: GCF_018294505.1. NCBI lineage: Eukaryota > Viridiplantae > Streptophyta > Magnoliopsida > Poales > Poaceae > Triticum > Triticum aestivum. The sequence goes on from NC_057797.1 coordinate 320,942,339, forward strand.
CAAAAGGTAATAGATGGTGTGCTGGTAATGAACTCCTTGATCTTGGGCTTCAAATGATAGTCTCCCCAACACTGAACTCTCTCTCATAGATTTGGCTATGGTGGAAAGATGATTTGAGTGGAAAGCAACTTGGGGAAGGCTAGAGATCAAGATTCTTGTGGTTGGATTGGAATGTCTTGGTCTCAACACATGAGTAGGTGGTTCTCTCTAAGAAAATGAGTAGTGAAAGTGTAGGCACGTTCTGATGGATCTCTTCAATAGAGAAGGGGGTGGAGGGGTATATATAGGCTCCACACAAAATCTAACCGTTACACACATTTGACCCAACACGGTCAGAACGAATAGGTGAACTCGGTGACACCGATTAAGTTCAAAATGTGAATGTTAGGATTTTTCGGTGGGACCGACATGATCAACTCGATGGGACCGATGCGCTAGGGTTAGGGCAAAACTTGATCTCGGTTTGACCTATTAAATGAACTCGGTGGGACCGATTTCAGTAATAAGTAAACAGAGAGTTGGTCAGGCAAACTCGGTGGGACCGATCGCTCCTTTCGGTGATATGATGGTAGCTGGAATTACGTCGGTATTTCCCTGGAGAGGGAGGGATGATGTAGCATAGCGACGGTAGGTATTACCCTTAGTTATGAAACCAAGGTATCGAACCAGTAGGAGAACCAAGCAACACAACGTAAGCAGCACCTGCACAAAGATAACAAATCCTCGCAACCCGACGTGTTAAAGGGCTTGTCAATCCCTTTCGGGTAGTGGCGCCAGAAATGGCAGGGGGACAGGAGAAAGTTGTAAATATTAATAGATCGAACGCCAAATTAAATAAAATGCAGCAAGGTATTTTTGGATTTTTAGTTTACTTGGTCTGAATAAAAATGCAAAGGAAAAGTAGATCGCAAGGCAAATATATGAGAAAGAGGACCCGGTGCCCGTAGGTTTCACTAGTGACTTCTCTTGAAAAAGATAGCAAACAATGGGTAAACTAATTACCATTGGGCAATTGATAGAACTTCAAATAATTATGATGATATCCAAGCAATGCTCATTACATAGGCATCACGTCCAAGATTTGTAGACCGACTCCTTCCTGCATCTACTACTATTACTCCACACATCGGCCGCTATCCAGCATGCATCTAGTGTATTAAGTTCATGGAAAAATGGAGTAATGCAATAAGAACGATGACATGATGTAGACACGATCTGTTTATCTATATGGCGGTAGATATAGATCTCGTCTTTTCATCCTTAGTAGCAATGATACATACGTGTCGGTTCCCTTTCTGTCACTAGATTCAATCACCGTAAGATCGAACCTACTACCGGGCACCTCTTCCATTACAAGATAAATATATCAAGTTGGCCAAACAAAACCCAAATATCGGAGAAGAAATATGAGGCTATAAGAGATCAAAGAAACTCAAATAAATTTCATGGATATAGAAAGATATGACTGATCATAGAATCGAAGTTCATCAGATCCCAACAATGCACCGCAAAAGAGTTACATCATATGGATCTCCAAGAGACCATTGTTTCGAGAATTCAGCGAGAGAGAGAAAGCCATCTAGCTAGTAACTACGGACCCGAAGGTCTACAAAGAACTACTCACGCATCATCGTAGAGGCACAAATGAAGGTGGTGAACCCCATCCGAGATGGTGTCTAGATTGGATCTGGTGGTTCTGGACTCTGCGGAAGCTGGATGAATATTTTGTCGATGCATTTAGGGTTTCTGGAGTATTGTGTTATTTATAGGGCAAAGAGGTGGTATGGGGGGCACCCGAGGAGGTAACAACCCACCCGGGCACGCCTGGGCCTCCTGGCGCGCCATGGTGGGTTGTGCCCCCTCATGGGAACCCCCAGGTGCAACCAGGGCCCATTGCCTTTCTTCTGGCCCATAAAAAATCTCGGTAAAGATTCATGGCATTTGGACTCCGTTTGATATTGTTTTTCTGCGATGTAAAAAACATGGAAAAATAGCAACTGGCACTTGGCACTATGTCAATAGGTTAGTACCAAAAAATGATATAAATGACTATAAAATGATTATAAAACATCCAAGATTGATAATAAAACATCATGGAACAATAAAAAATTATAGATACGTTGGAGACGTATCAGCATCCCCAAGCTTAACTCCTACTCGTCCTCGAGTAGGTAAGTGATAAAAACAGAATTTTTGATGTGGAGCGTTGTTCATCAAGTCATACCATATTCTTTTATTTATAGCATGGACATTTGGACTTTTATGTGATCAAAAGCAATAGTCTAGTTTTGACATAATAATTTAGATACTCAAGCATATCAACAAGCAACCATGTCTTTCAAAATATCAATGCTAAAATAAGTTATCCCTAGCCCATCATGCTCAAACATTGATCCATTCATGAAACACACTTGAATATTAACTACACTCAATACTTGAGCAACATCATATTGCCTCCTAGTTGGTGCTTTTATGAGAGAAGATGGAGACTCAAATTTCAAAAAAAAATTGCATAAAATAAAAGAAAGGCCTTTCGCAGAGGAAAGTAGGAATTTGTAGAGGTGCGAGAGCTCAAAGCCAAAAAATATAGATAAAAACATTTTGGGAGGTGTATCCATCCCACCAACTAAAACTACTTAAAGTTCCCAACACTTCCCATGCTAGATATATCATAGGCGGTTCCCAAACAGAAAATAAAGTTTATTCCTTTTTCCAACATAACTTTCACTTTCCATGGCTAACCATATCCACGGGTGCCCTCCATACCAACACTTTCCAAGGAATTTATTATTTGACAACAGAAAGTAAATTAATTTGTTTTTGAATTTTGGGACTAGGCATCACTAATACCTTTACCTAACTCTCATGCAATGACAAGTGAATAAACACTCATCTTGAGAATAACACATCTAGCATGGAAAATATTAGCCACCCCTCACCGCTCCGCGAGCAAAACAAACACTCAAAAGAGAAGTTTATTTTGAAAATTAGAGATGGCACATGCAAATTTGCTTAGAATGGCAAGAGAATACCGCATATAGGTAGATATAGTGGAATCATGTGGCAAAATTGGTTTAAAGGATTTTGGATGCACAAATAGAGGTCATACTTAGTGCAAAATGAAGGCTAGCAAAAAGATTGAGAAGCGACCAACTAAGAAACGAATAATCCCATAAGCAAGCATCAAGCATAATTAACATCGAATAATGCACCACAAGTAGGATATAATTTTCATTGCATGATTATTGACTTTCGTGCATGCATAGGGAATCACAAACCTTAACACCAATATTCCTACTAAAGCATAATTACTCATCAACTTAACTCACATATCACATCATCATATCTCAAAACTATTGCTAAGAATCAAGTTTTTTTGTCCAATGATCTTCATCACATTTTATTTTTCTTTATCCTTCTTGGATATCTATAACTTTGGCACTAATTTTCATGTGTTGCTTTTCATAAGCTCGAACAAATATAAGTGAAGATCATGAGCATAACAAAAAAATTCTTTCTCTCAAAATAATTTAAGTGAAGCAAGAGAGAATTTGTTCAAAATTTTACTAACTCTCAAACAAATCTAAGTGAAGCAAGAGACCATTTCTTCAAAAATAACAAAGCACACCATGCTCAAAAAGATATAAGTGAAGCACTAGAGCAAGTCCTAGCTCATAAAAGATTTAAGTGACGCATAGAGAGCAATTCTAACAAGTCATGATATAATTTTGGCTCTCTCAAATAGCTGTGTCAAGAAAGGATTGATAACTTAAAACACAAAATAAAACAAGCGAAGACACATATCATACAAGACGCTACAAGCAAAACACATATCATGTGACGAATAAAAATATAGTCTCGAGTAAAATACCGATAGTTGTTGGAAGAAAGCAGGGATGCCCCACGGGGGCATCCCCAAGCTTAGTTGGTTGTTCATTCATGGATAATAGCTTGGGATGCCGGGGCATCCCCAAGCTTAGGCTCTTACATCCTTCCTTCATCCATCGTAAGATAACCCAAAACTTGAAAACTTCAATCACACAAAACTCAACAAAACCTTCATGAGATCCGTTAGTATAAGAATAATAAACCACTACTATAAGTGTTGTACAAAACCAATTCATATTTTGTCTTTGTATTATATCTACTGTATTACAATTTTTCTATGGCATAAACCCATCAAAGAAAACCATAGAGCCATCATAATAAGCACACAACACAAAGAAAACAGAATCTGTCAAAATAGAACAGTCTATAGCAATATGACTATTTCCAATACTTCTGTAACTCCAAAAATCATGAAAAATTAGGACGACCTGAGAAATTTGTATATTGATCTACTGCAATTGGAATGGGTATTTTATCGCTCTCTGGTAAAAAAATGAAAATTAATTTTGTAAGCGTAAAAGTTTCTGTTTTTTCAGCAAGATCAAACAACTATTGCCCTAGAAGATCCTAAAGGCTTTACTTGGCATAAACACTAATTAAAACCTAAAAAACACAATCATAACAGTATCATAATTGTGTAAACACTCAAAAACAGAAAGCAAAAAGCAAAAATAAATCTTATTCATTGGGTTGCCTCCCAACAAGCGCTATTGTTTCAAGCCCCTAGCTAGGCATAAGATTTCAACGATGCTCTCACACTGAAGATAATAATTGAAACACAAAGAGAACATCATGAAGCATGTGACAAACATATTTAAGTCTAACATACTTCCTATGCATATGAATTTTATAGGAAAACAAATTGTCAAGACAACAAATATCTAGCATATGCAAAGGAGAGGAATAAAACATTGAAAATCTCAACATAACGAGACGTAATTTAGTAACATGAAAATTTCCACAACCATATTTTACTCTCTCATAATAATTACATGTAGGATCACACTCAAATTCAAGAATATGGCTATCATATAAAATATTATCTTAATGATCCACATGCATGCAAAGTTGACACTCTTCCAAAATAGTGAGATTATTTTTAGCTAAAGTTGACACTCTTCAAAACCTACTTTCAATATTATCGCAAACATATTCATCATGAGGCTTAAATAAATTTTCAAGATCATAAGAAACATTATCACCCCAATCATGATCATTGCAATAAGTAGCGGACATGACAAAACAAGCATCCCCAAGCTTGGGGTTTTGCATATTATTAGCACAATTGACGTTAATGGAATTTATAGTAAAATTATTGCAATCATGCTTTTCATTCAAGAAGATATCATGAATCACTTCATAAATTTCTTCATCACAATTTTCAGATTCATGATTCTCAAGCAAAACTTCATAAAGATAATCTAGTGAACTCAACTCACTAGCAATTGGTTCATAATGATTGGATCTTTTAAAAATATTAGCAAGTGGATGGGGATCCATATCAATAGATTTTCAGCAAGCGAAGATGCACACATATAGAAGGCACATTGCAACATAAGCAAACAAAAGATCGGATGAGAAAAAGGCGAACGAAAAAGAGGGTGAATAAAACGGCAAATTTTTGTGAAGTGGGGAGAGGAAAACGAGAGGTAAATGCAAAATAATGTAAATTGCGAGGAGATGAGATTTGTGATTAGGAACCTGGTTATGAAGAAGATCCTCCCGGGCAACGGCGCCAGAAATTCTCCTTGATGATAGCTGGAACTACGTCGGTATTTCCCTGGAGAGGGAGGGATGATGTAGCACATCGACGGTAGGTATTTCCCTTAGTTATGAAACCAAGGTATCGAACCAGTATGAGAACCAAGAAACACAATGTAAGCAGCACCTGCACACAGATAACAAATCCTCGCAACCTGATGTCACACCCTAGCCAGTTCAAGCATTAGAGTGTGCATCATGTTTAAATTTATCTTTAATTTGAAATGGGGATGACAGAACCCCCAACAACCCCCCTGGAACAACTAGTGTTTACTAAAAACTTTTTCAATGAACCTGAAATGCCCTTCTAAAAAGCCCACCCTTTTTGTTTTGGGTTAAAACCTTTGACAAAAATGGTGCACATTTTTCTAGGACATCTTAAGGTCATTGGATTAATTCTTGTAGTATTTGCATTTGGGCATTTAAATGCTATAAAATATTTTAAATGCTCAAATAATCATAAACCAAAATGTTTGCTATTGGATATATTCTAAGGAGTAGCCATGATTAATTTTATGATTTATGGAAATGCCCTGGCATTTTTAATAAAGCCCTGAAGTTACCGAAATAATAGAATAAATAAAAAATAGAAAAGGAGAGAGAGAAGAAACTCACCTGGCGCAGCCCACCGAGCCCACCGGCTCGGCCCAGTCCACTGGCACCTGCCAGTCGTCCTCCTCCTCCCGCCAGGAGGACGAGAAGCGCGTGGCTGGCACCCGTGGCCACACGCCGGCAACCTCCTGCTTCCGCCGACGCCCTGGACGCACCTATGAGTGCCACGCACTCCCCCACGCCCCTCTCTTTCTCCCCACTCTCCCCGTGGCCTCTTCCCCTCTCTAGCTCTCTCCCCCTTTCAGGCCGAGCGCAACCGTCGCCGAGGACAAGCACCAGCACAGCCACCGCCGTCCACTCGCTGCCTCGCCGTGCCAAGAAGCACCGCCGTCGTCCGCTGCTTCGCCTCGACCTCTCCTCGAGCGCTCGCTTGCACCGGAGACGCTGCACCGAGCTCGTCTTCAACCTCGGTCGCCGGAGATCCCCCTCGCCGCCCCGCTCGCTCCAGCCCTTCCCCAAGCTCGTCGTTCGCTTCCCTGCAACCGCTGTGAGCTTCGCCACTGTTTCCCCCTCTTCTCACGCTCGTCCGCGTCCTCTAACCACCACGGCCATCGAAGCTGAAGCTCGCCGCCGCCACCGCACGTCGCCGTCGTGGCCACAGCCACGTTGGGTTGCAACCGAGCATGCCTTCGTCTTCCACGCACTCGCAGGAGCCCGTAGCACCCCTGCACGCCCCTCGTCGTGCCTGCTAACGACTAGTTCAACCTCACCCGAGCTCCGGCCGCCGGCGATGTTTCCGGCCACCCCAGCTCCACCTACTGCCACCACTCAACGCGGCTCACTCCCCGCAACACGTAGATGTTCTCCGCCGTCCTTTTGGTCACCGGAGTGCAAAACCCGAGCCCTCCGCCGCGTCTGGCCTCGCCGGCGGCTAAACGCCGGTGAGTTTGACTCTGTTTGACCCCGTGTGGGCCCAGGTTGACCTCCCCCCTGAGTCTATGACAGGTGGGGCCGTCCTGCTAATTAGTTTGGGATTAGTTTTAACTAATTTTAATTAGTTTAGTCACTGACATGTGGGCCCAGGCCCCACTTACATTTAATTAGCACTAATATAGTTCTAATAATTAGCTGAGACACTGATAGACAGGGCCCACCAGTCAGGTTTGACCTGGCCGACCCAGTTGACCCGCTGACGTCACACCTATGTCATGCTGACGCATTAGTTCAATTACTGGAATTATTCTTATATAGGAAATTCTAGAAAATAGCCAAAACTTCTAAAAATCATAGAAAATCAACCATAGCTCCAAATCAAACAAGTTATATATGAAAAATGATCAGAAAAATTCAATCTATCCATCTGTAATGCTTTCATGCATGACAAAACAAGTTAACCTTGCTGTTTAAGCAGAATAAGATAATACACTAATAAGGCTATGTTAAATGAGCTAACATTTGAATCTTTGATTCAAATGAGCTCATTCCTTTCTGTTTTAGCTTGCATTAGGCCAAGACACTTTCATTTTGCCATGTCATAGCATGCATCATATTGTTGCATATTGTCATGTGTTGATCATGTTCGGTGTGTCTTTAGTGGTAGGTTCTGCCTCCGAGGATAACCCCGAGTATCCATCTGAAGGGCAGTACCCTACTACCACTACAACAGGCAAGCAACCCATTGATCATTCCAATACAAACCCATGTTCTCGCTTCTGCTCTTGTTTACTGCATTAATACAACGCGATTCAAACTGCCGTGTGCTACGGTAGTTGAACCCATATCCTCTGCATGACCTGTCATTGCCACAGTAACTAGATGAAACCCACTAGCATGTGTAGGAGTTGATTGAGCCATGTTTGTGTTTCCTACCTTGCTATGCCTTCTATGCTTAGAGTTGTGTCAGGTCTGGTTCATCTGGGTGATGGGGTAGAGTGAAATGATTATGTCGGCAATGTGAGGGATGTGTTGAACATGTTTTGGTAAAGGTATCGATGAGAGGCCATGTAGGAGTAAATGGTGGGTTGTTTCATTGAGGCCGTCCATAAGAACTGAGATCTGTATGTGTGATTTTAAGAATCAGCTACTACCATGCATTGGGATCCTTAATTGACCCTCTCGGCTTCTTAATCATCCTAGTACTCTGTCCAGGAGTTGCAATTAGTTTTTGGTGTTTGTAGGTTATGTGTTGGCGGCCGTGCGTAGCGCTGACCCTAGGGGTGGGCTATGTTGCGGTAGATACACCGTGGCATGGTGTACCGAGTCACCTGTTTGGTGTCTCGGGAACCCTGTTCACATCGTTCGGGGCCGTATGGGGAAACCTCGGTCGGACTCCCTGCAGATGGAACCTGGATAGGCGATAAACCTGGACTAGAGGCTTGAGTGCTTAGGTACGCTGTGGCCGACACCCTCGGTGGGCTTCCGCTTGAAGGTTGCTGAGTACATGTCGTGTAAACGGCGGTAAGTGGTGAAAGTGTGTATGAAGAAGTACACCCCTGCAGGGTATAAACTATTCGAATAGCCGCGTCCGCGGTAAAGGACTACTTGGTTGACTATACATTTCATAGACAAGCTAATGGATACTACTAAAAGACTCAAGATAAGTGTGAGTACCGAGGATGGCCCTCTCATAGGATGAAGAGGGAGAATCCCTGGTGGAGTATTGTGTATGTGATTAGTGGACTCGTGTGCGAAAAACTATTTTACTAGTGGAGTTCCGTAGGATAGCTTAGCCAAGAGTCAAAGCTGGCTTGCTGCAATAACTCCACCACCTTCTTGAGAATGAGCATGTATAGTAGGTTCTGATGTAAGACTTGTTGAGTACCTTTGTACTCAGGTTTGCTTAATTACTGTTTTCAGACGACAACACTGCCCCTTCCGATGGGTTTTATGTAGACCTTGATGTCGATGAGTGACTGGCCACCCAGGTGGTGATCCTGGCCATGGAGGGCCCTATGTAGATAGACAGGCTTCGAGAAGCCTTCTTGCTTTCTAGTGTCTGTACTCAGACTATTTGCTTCCGCATGTGCTTGTATGTTTGTATGACTTGAGTGTTGGGTCATGTGACCCCTACCTGTATGAACATGTTATGTATGGCTCTCTGGAGCCTTTAAATAAAGTACTTGAGTTGTAGAGTTTTGTTGTGATGCCATGTTGTATTAACTCATATCGGGCATATTGTGTGTATGATTGAAATGCTTGGTATGAGTGGGATCCGACAATCTAGTTGTTTATCCTTGGCAGCCTTTCTTATGGGGAAATGTAGTCTAGTGTTTCTCGAGCCATAGTAGTCCGCTACAGCCCGGTTCACCGGAGTCCTACTAGCCCAGCACTACTGCTTAGGACACTTGACTGGCCGGCATGTGTTTCACTTTGTTCCTATGTCTGTCCCTTCGGGGAAATGTCACGTGGTGACATCCGGAGCCCTGCCTAGCCTGCTACAGCCTGGGTTCCCCGGAGTCCTGTTAGCCCAGTGCTACAGCTTGGATTCACTCGCTGATGACCGACATGCTCGATGTGATTCATGTATGCCTGTCTCCATAGGTCTGCGCCACTTTGGGTTCATGACTAGCCATGTCGGCCCGGGTTCTCTGTCATATGGATGCTAGCGACACTATCATATATGTGAGCCAAAAGGCGCAAACGGTCCTGGGCCATGGTAAGGCGACACCCGTGGGAATACCGTGCGTGAGGCCGCAATGTGATATGAGGTGTTACCGGCTAGATCGATGTGACTTGGAATCGGGGTCCTGACAGCGTTGGTATCAGAGCCGGACTGCCTGTAGGTTCATTGACCCAAACTGGTCGATGTCGAATCTAGAAATGCTTTAGTTATATGTAGGGGAATTGATTGTGGGAGGGAACGTAAGGCTCTTTTACTTCTTTACCTTCTACCCTCTGATCTGAGTCATTCTCTTCTCATTCAATGTGGGTTCAGGACTAGGCTCTCTTCTTCTATCAGGTTCACGTGTTACTAATCCGTAGTAGCTTATAGGATTGTTGTTACAAGCCTCGGTACAGTTTCTACTACTTTTAGTATGTTGTCAGTTGAATCAGAACCTTGATATGATGTTGTTGAGTGGTATTGCAAACTGTTGTGGATGTCTCAAATCCTTTTCTGAGCATTTACAGTTGTTATGCTGTCCAATTTTCCCTAGAAATTCTAATGCCTTTGCATTGTGGTTGTGCTTTCAGATGGCCACTCGTGATCAAAACCAAGTGGTTCGCCTGACCCGGTGCCTTGATGTGCCCGGTCATACTTCTATGTTAGTCCGGGTAATGACCGAGACGGGTTACCGTTGGTATCCCGAATACACTGTCGAAGAGCAATTCCGAGATTTCAACCAGAGCCAGTACCTCTGTACCGTCAGGATATATCCCTCTTATCCTGGAGCCACTGAGCCCCTGCACTGTTCCTATGGACTTGGGGTTACTGTTGAGATGGTTGTGCAGGATGCTGCCTATTCCATGATGACCATCATGCGAGTCCGGACTGGCCTACTTCGGAACACCGACTTCCGTTATATGCCAGCTTCACTTCCGGGAGCGCAAGGGTATCTCCGGGCTATCTATGCTGATCCCACACATGAGGGGTCACTACTCCGCACCACTGCCGAGATGCTCGAGGATAAGGACCGCGAAAATCGGGCCTTGCGTATGGAGCTTTTTAACTCTCGTGTTGATCACTGGGCCACTTTGACTCGGTTTCCACTGGTGGTACAAGAAGGATACATGGATCTGAGGGATCTGTACCCTGTACGGTCTGGATTGCCGGATTGTATGGAGTGGCGCGATGTGGGAGGCATCACCCCACCTCGTGGTCCCCGTTTGCCACCACCTGTGGGACCAAGGCCACATCCGAGTCCCTTTGGTCCGCAGGTTCCGTAGGACTGTCTGTTCTCAGATGATCATGTTCCACTTCCAGGTTTTGGTGGTGACTTCTATGAGGATTACTACGGAACCGTCTGAGCTAGTAGTAGTTTCACTAGTATTGTAGTAGTTGTATCTCCATTGTCCTGTGTGACTTGTGGAATATGACTTAGGAGTAGACAGATAATGTATAGGAGCTTGGAATGCCTCCGATGAGATGTAATGTCTTTCACCGTAGTTGTACTCTAGCCTGGGCTTGTACTAAACTATGTATGGTGTGTATGACCAATGGTATATATATGGCAGTTTCTATATTACCATGTCGTGCAATGAACATCTCTGCATTCCGTGGTATCCATTACATTCTGCACTTCCTTGCTAAGTTTGTGCCATCCTTATCTAAACTGTTGTCTTGTTTTCTCCTAGGATGGTCAACACCTGCAGCAACCCTGCTGCCCCGAAGCAGGGGGAAGCCAGTGCAGCTAGGGGTGAAAATCTGCCTCACCCGCCTTCTCTGGCCGAAGTGATGCTGGAGGCGGAAAGAAACAAGCATGAGACTAACCGCCTGTTAGAGCGGATTGAGCAGAACACTGCACGCCATCAGCGAAATGACTTGGTGTCAATCAATGACTTTATCAAGCTGTACCCACCAAAGTTTAACCATTCCGTCGAGCCTATCGACATGGATGACTGGCTTCGCAGCATCACCCACAAGCTACGTTCTACCAACGTAGCCAAAGCTGACAAGGTTACTTATGCTGCCTATCACCTCGAAGGCCCTGCTAGCCTCTAGTGGGAAAACTTTGAAGCTATGCGCCCGGTCGGACAAATCACTACTTGGGCTGAATTCAGTGAGGCTTTCCGTGAGCATCACATTCTGGAAGGTCTCATGGATCGCAAGAGGGAGGAGTTCTGCAATTTTACCCAAGGAAGACTGACTGTGGATGCATATAGTCGTGAATTTGGGAATATGGCATGATATGCTCCTGAAGAAGTATCTACCGACGCTAAGAAGCAGGCAAGGTTCAGCAAGGGACTTAGCCCTGAGCTTTGCCGCGATCTTCGTCTGCATGAGTGCACTTCCTTTCAGAAGTTGGTCAATAAAGCCATCAGTGCTGAGTCAGGCCAGTCTGACTATGACGCTTCATGCAAGCACTCTCGTGATTTTGGCTCTTCATCCGGCTCTGGATCTCAGAAGCGCCGGGTGTGGATTCCAAGCACGGCACTCCCACCCAGTTTCATTCCGAGGCCATCCTTTGAGGCACCTCGTCCCAACCAGCAGTTTGCACCGCCCAAGCCCTATGGTGGCCCCGCTGCTAATGCTGCTCCACGTCCCAATCTGGTGACGTGTTTCATGTGTGGAGAGCCGGGTCACTATAGCCGAGAGTGTCCCCAGAACAACAACTCCAATCAATCTGGAAAGTCCGTTGGCCGTGGTAAGCCAGCGGGAAAGACATTCTACGCCAAGCCGGTCACCACTTCACGTGGCCATGTCAACTATGTCTCAGCCGAGGAGGCTCACGAGGATCCTAACGTCATCCTTGGTATGCTCCTTGTTAACTACCATCCGGCATCTGTTCTTTTCGATACTGGAGCATCTCATTCCTTCATATCCGAGAACTATGCTCGATTGCATAACACGACATTCTGTGACATGCCCACTTCCATGGTAATTCAAACTCCGGGTTCCAAATGGCAAACTTCTAGAGTAAGCCATGGGAACGAAATTCTTGTCGATAGACTTGTCTTCCTTGCATCCTTAATAGCTCTCAAGTCCTCGGACATAAACGTCATCTTGTGTATGGACTGGATGTCAGCTCATTATGCTAAGATTGATTGTGCCACTAGAACCGTTTAACTTACTCATCCATCGGGCAAGACAGTCAATGTCTTAACTCGAGTGGCCAAGCGCCAACTTTACTCCCTAAATGCCAACCCCCTTCCAGACCTTGAGGATGTTCCGATAGTCCAGGACTTCCCGGATGTCTTTCCAGAAGAACTGCCAGGTGTTCCACCTGACAGGGATGTCGAGTTCGTGAGAGACCTTGTTCCAGGAACCGTTCCAATTTCTAGGAGACCCTATAAGATGGCACCCTTAGAACTAGCCGAGCTTAAGAACCAACTCGATGAGTCCTTGAAAAATGGTTTCATCCGTCCTAGTTCCTCACCTTGGGCTTGCCCCGTCCTCTTCTTCAAAAAGAAGGATGGAACGGATCGGATGGTTGTAGATTACCAACCTGTCAACTTGGTCACTATCAAGAACAAGTATCCACTTCCCAGGATCAACAATCTGTATGATCAGCTCGCTGGATCCTCAGTCTTTTCCAAGATGGATTTGAGGTTGGGCTACCATCAAATCAAAATCAGAAACGGGGACATTGCCAAAACGGCCTTTGTTACTCGTTATGGCCAATACAAGTACACCGTTATGTCCTTCGGTTTAACCAATGCCCCAGCCACCTTCACACGGTTAATGAACTCGGTCTTCATGGAGTATTTGGATAAATTCGTCATAGTTTACCACGATGACATACTCATCTACTCCAAGAATGAAGAGGAACATGCCGAACATCTAAGGCTGGTATTGACGAAACTTCGAGAGCGTCGCCTTTATGCCAAATTCTCCAAGTGTGAATTTTGGTTGCCAGAAGTGACCTATTTAGGCCATGTAATCTCTAGTAAGGGTATTGATGTTAATCCCGAGCAAGTTCAAGCCGTCCTTGATTGGACTCCAGTTGAGACGGTCAAGCAAGTTCGGAGCTTCCTTGGCTTAGCGAGCTATTGCCGCCGCTTCGTCGAGAATTTCTCCAAGGTTGCTAAACCTCTAACTGAACTCCTCAAGAAAGATAAAAAGTTCGAGTGGACCCCACAGTGCGAGTTCAGCTTTCAGGAACTGAAAAGACGCCTGACATCTCCTCCGGTACTGGTACCACCAGATTTCTCCAAGGACTTTATTATCTATTGCGACGCCTCGCGACAAGGACTAGGTTGCATACTCATGCAAGACCGTCAAGTAATTGCCTATGCTTCACGACAATTACACCCGCATGAGGAAAACTATCCCACGCATGATCTAGAGCTTGCAGTTGTAGTCCATGCACTCAAAACTTGGCGACATTACCTCCTCGGTAATCGTTGCGAGATCTTCACCGATCACCAAAGCTTGAAATATATCTTCACCCAACCAGATTTGAATCTTAGGCAACGACGTTGGGTCGAGTTCATCTCGGATTACGACTTAGGAATAACTTACACCCCAGTCAAAGCCAATGTCATGGCTGATGCACTAAGTCGTAAGTCCTATTGTAATAATCTGATGTTACAACAAAGTCAACCACTTCTCCATGAGGAATTTCGTAAGCTTAATCTTCACATTGTTCTTTGAGGATTCCTATCCACCCTGGTGGCGAAGCCTAACCTTATGGATCAGATCATAACCGCCCAGCGGTATGGTAAGGGCATATCCCGGATTAGGGAAAACATTGCTAGCGGAGTTGCTAAATGTTTTTCCATGGATGAGTGAGGTGTTGTCTTCTTCGAAAACCGCTTGGTGGTTCCCAAGAAACAACATCTACGCCAGTTGATTCTTAAGGAAGCTCATGAATCCCCACTCACCATTCATCCCGGTAGTACTAAAATGTATCAAGACCTATGCCAGAGGTTTTGGTGGACTAGGATGAAGAGAGAAATCACTCAATACATTGCTAATTGCGACGTTTGTCGTCGTGTTAAAGCAGAGCATCAATGGCCTGCTGCACCCTTCAATCTTTGGCTATTCCTGAGTGGAAATGGGATAAAATCAGTATGGATTTCATTACTGGGTTTCCCAGGACCAAGAGAGGGAATAATGCCATCTTCGTCGTGATCCACCGTCTTTCCAAAGTAGCCCATTTCCTACCTGTTCGCGAGAGTATCACCGCTAGCCAGCTAGCTAATTTATACATCTCCCGAATAGTGTCTCTTCATGGTGTCCCATTGGAAATTAACTCAGACCGTGGGAGTCTCTTCACCTCTCGATTTTGGGAAAGTTTCCAAAATGCTATGGGAACTCGTCTCTCTTTTAGCACCGCCTTCCATCCTCAATCAAGTGGTCAAGTAGAGAGAGTCAATCAAATTCTGGAAGATATGCTCCGAGCTTCTGTCCTCTCGTTCAGAATGGGTTGGGAGAAATGCCTTCCATTCGCGGAGTTTGCTTATAACAATAGTTATCAAGCTAGCTTGGGAAAAGCTCCTTTTGAAGTTCTCTATGGACGAAAATGTCGAACGCCTCTTAACTGGTCAGAAACCGGGGAAAGACAACTCTTTTGCCCGGATATGATTCAGGAAGCAGAAGAGCAGGTTCGCGTTATTCGTGAGAAATTGAAAACAGCCCAATCTCGTCAAAAGAGCCAATATGATCGTAAACATAAGCTCATGACTTATGAGGTCGGCGAGAAGGCTTACCTTTGGGTTACTCCGTTAAAGGGAACCCATCGTTTCGGTATCAAAGGCAAATTGGCTCCTTGTTACATCGGACCCTTTCGCATTCTTGCCAAACAAGGAGAAGTTGCCTACCAATTGGAACTACCTTCGCATCTTTCCAGAGTCCACGATGTCTTCCACGTTTCACAACTCAGGCGTTGCTTCGCGGATCCTATCCGTGGAGTGGACCACGAAATGCTTGATCTACAAGATAACCTCTCATATCGGGAATATACCGTTCGTATCCTTAATCAAGCCGAGCGTACCACTCGATGCCATAATATCAAGTTTCTCAAGGTTCAATGGTCACACCATTCCGAAAAGGAAGCCACTTGGGAAAGGGAGGATCGTCTTCGACTCGAGTACCCCACCTTCTTCTGGGAGGATCCTAAATCTCGAGACGAGATTCTTTTGAGTGGGGGTGAGTTGTCACACCGTAGCCAGTTCAAGCATTAGAGTGTGCATCATGTTTAAATTTATCTTAAATTTGAAATGGGGATGACAGAACCCCCAGCACCCCCCCCCCCTACAACAACTAGGGTTTACTAAAAACTTTTTCAATGAACCTGAAATGCCCTTCTAAAAAGCCCACCCTTTTTGTTTTGGGTTAAAACCTTTGACAAAAATGGTGCACATTTTTCTAGGACATCTTAAGGTCATTGGATTAATTCTTATAGTATTTGCATTTGGGCATTTAAATGCTATAAAATATTTTAAATGCTTAAATAATCATATACCAAAATGTTTGCTGTTGGATATATTCTAAGCAGTAGCCATCATTAATTTTATGATTTATGGAAATGCCCTAGCATTTTTAATAAAGCCCTGAAGTTACAGAAATAATAGAATAAATAAAAATAGAAAAGGAGAGAGAGAAGAAACTCACCTGGCACAGCCCACCGAGCCCACCGGCTCGGCCCAGTCCACTGGCACCTGCCAGTCATCCTCCTCCTCCCGCCAGGAGGACGAGAAGCGCGTGGCCGGTGCCCGCGGCCACACGCCGGCCACCTCCTGCTTCCGCCGACGCGCTGGACACGCCTATGAGTTCCACGCACTCCCCCACGCCCCCTCTCTTTCTCCCCACTCTCCCCGTGTCCTCTTCCCCTCTCTGGCTCTCTCCCCCTTTCCGGCCGAGCGCAACCATCGCCGCCGACTAGCACCAACGCAGCCACCGCCGTCCACTCGCTGCCTCGCCGTGCCAAGAAGCATCGCCGTCGTCCGCTGCTTCGCCTCGACCTATCCCCGAGCGCTCGCTCACCCCGGAGATGCTACACCGAGCTCGTCTTCAACCTCGGTCGCCAAAGATCCCCCTCGCCGCCCCGCTCGCTCCAGCCCTTCCCCAAGCTCGCCGCTCGCTTCCCTGCAACCGCTGTGAGCTCCGCCACCGTTTCCCCCTCTCCTCACGCTCGTCCGCGTCCTCTAACCACCACGACCATTGAAGCTGAAGCTCGCCGCCGCCACCGCACATCGCTGTCGTGGCCACAGCCACGTTGGGTCGCAACCGAGCACGCCTTCGTCTTCCACGCACTCGCAGGAGCCTGTAGTACCCCCGCACGCCCCTCACCGTGCCTGCTAACAACTAGTTCAACCTCACTCGAGCTCCGGCCGCCGCCAAGGTCTATGCCGGCGACGTTTCCGGCCACCCCAGCTCCACCTACTGCCACCACTCGACGCGGCTCACTCCCCGCAACACGTAGATGTTCTCCGCCGTCCTTTTGGTCACCGGAGTGCAAAACCCGAGCCCTCCGCCGTGTCTGGCCTCGCCGGCGGCTAAACGCCGACGAGTTTGACTCTGTTTGACCTCGTGTGGGCCCAGGCTGACCTCCCCCCTGAGTCTATGACAGGTGGGGCCGGCCTGCTAATTAGTTTAGGATTAGTTTTAACTAATTTTAATTAGTTTAGTCACTAACATGTGGGCCCAGGCCCCACTGACAATTAATTAGCAGTAATATAATTCCGATAATTAGCTAAGACACTGACAGACAGGGCCCACCTCTGTTTTAGCTTGCATTAGGCCAAGACACTTTCATTTTGCCACGTCATAGCATGCATCATATTGTTGCATATTGTCATGTGTTGATCATGTTCGGTGTGTCTTTTGTGGTAGGTTCTGCCTCTAAGGATAACCCCGAGTATCCGTCTGAAGGGCAGTACCCTACTACCACTACAACAGGCAAGCAACCCATTGATCATTCCGATACAAACCCATGTTCTCGCTTCTGCTCTTGTTTACTGCATTAAGACAACGCGATTCAAACTGCTGTGTGCTATGGTAGTTGAACCCTTATCCTCTGCATGACCTGTCATTGCCACAGTAACTAGATGAAACCCACTAGCATGTGTAGGAGTTGATTGAGCCATGTTTGTGTTTCCTACCTGGCTATGCCTGCTATGCTTAGAGTTGTGTCAGGTCTGGTTCATATGGATGATGGGATAGAGTGAAATGATTATGTCGGTAATGTGAGGGATGTGTTGAACATGTTTTGGTAAAGGTATCGATGAGAGGCCATGTAGGAGTACATGGTGGGTTGTTTCATTGAGGCCGTCCATAAGAACTGAGATCTGTATGTGTGATTTTAAGAATCAGCTACTACCATGCATTGGGATCCTTAATTGACCCTCTCGGCTTCTTTAATCATCCTAGTACTCTGTCCAGGAGTTGCAATTAGTTTTTGGTGTTTGTAGGTTATGTGTTGGCGGCCGTGCGTAGCGCTGACCCTAGGGGTGAGCTATGTAGCGGTAGATACACCGTGGCACGGTGTACCAAGTCACCTGTTTGGTGTCTCGGGAACCCTGTTCACATTGTTCGGGGCCGTATGTGGAAACCTCGGTCGGACTCCCTACGGATGGAACCTGGATAGGCGATAAACCTGGACTAGAGGCTTGAGTGCTTAGGTTAGCCGTGGCAGACACCCTCGTTGGGCTTCCGCTTGAAGGTTGCCGCGTACATGTCGTGTAAACGGCGGTAAGTGGTGAAAGCATGTATGAAGAAGTACACCCCTGCAGGGTATAAACTATTCAAATAGCTGCGTCCGCAGTAAAGGACTACTTAGTTGCCTATACAGTTCATAGACAAGCTAATGGATACTACTAAAAGACTCAAGATAAGTGTGAGTACCGAGGATGGCCCTCTCGTAGGATGACGAGGGAGAATCCCCGGTGGAGTATTGTGTTGGTGGTTAGTGGGCTCGTGTGCGAAAAACTATTTTACTAGTGGAGTTCCGTAGGATAGCTTAGCCAAGAGTCAAAGCTGGCTTGCTGCAATAACTCCACCACCTTCTTGAGAATGAGCATGTATAGTAGGTTCTGATGTAAGACTTGCTGAGTACCTTTGTACTCATGTTTGCTTAATTACTGTTTTCAGACGACAACACCGCCCCCTCCGATGGGTTTTATGTAGACCTTGATGTCGACGAGTGACTAGCCACCCACGTGGTGATCCTGGCCATGGAGGGCCCTATGTAGATAGACAGGCTTCGAGAAGCCTTCTTGCTTTCTAGTGTCTGTACTCAGACTATTTGCTTCCGCATGTGCTTGTATGCTTGTATGACTTGAGTGTTGGGTCATGTGACCCCTACCTGTATGAACATGTTATGTATGGCTCTCTGGAGCCTTTAAATAATGTACTTGAGTTGTAGAGTTTTGTTGTGATGCCATGTTGTATTTACTCATATCGGGCATATTTTGTGTATGATTGAAATGCTTGGTATGAGTGGGATCCGACAATCCAGTTGTTTATCCTTGGCAGCCTTTCTTATGGGGAAATGTAGTCTAGTGTTTCTCGAGCCATAGTAGTCCGCTACAGCCCGGTTCACCGGAGTCCTGCTAGCCCAGCACTACTGCTCAGGACACTTGACTGGCCGGCATGTGTTTCACTTCATTCCTATGTCTGTCCCTTCGGGGAAATGTCACGCGGTGACATCCGAAGCCCTACCTAGCCTGCTACAGCCCGGGTTCCCCGGAGTCCTGTTAGCCCTGTGCTACAGCCCGGATTCACTCGCTGATGACCGACATGCTCGATGTGATTCATGTATGCCTGTCTCCATAGGTCTGCGCCGCTTTGGGTTCATGACTAGCCATGTCCGCCCAGGTTCTCTGTCATATGGATGCTAGCGACACTATCATATACGTGAGCCAAAAGGCGCAAACGGTCCCGGGCCATGGTAAGGCGACACCCATGGGAATACCATGCGTGAGGCCGCAATGTGATATGAGGTGTTACCGGCTAGATCGATGTGACTTGGAATCGGGGTGCTGACACCCGACGTGTTAAAGGGGTTGTCACTCCCTTTCGGGTAACGATGCCAGAAATGGCACATGGACGGGAGAAAGTTGTAAACATTGATAGATCAAACGCCAAATAAAATAAATTGCAGCAAGGTATTTTTGGGTTTTGGGTTTAGTAGATCTGAATAAAAATGCAAAGGAAAAGTAGATCGCAAGGCAAATATATGAAAAAGAAGACCCAGGGGCCGTAGGTTTCACTAGTGGCTTCTCTCGAGAAAAATAGCAAACGGTGGGTAAACAAATTACTATTGGGCAATTGATAGAACTTCAAATAAATATGATGATATCTAGGCAATGATCATTACATAGGAATCACGTCCAAGATTAGTAGACCGACTCCTTCCTGCATCTCCTACTATTACTCCACACATCGACCGCTATCCAGCATGCATCTAGTGTATTAAGTTCATGAAAAAACAGAGTAATGGAATAAGAACGGTGACATGATGTAGACAAGATCCGTTTATCTATATGGCGGTAGATATAGATATCATATTTTCATCCTTAGTAGCAACGATACATACGTGTTGGTTCCCTTTCTTTCACTGGGATCAAGCACCGTAAAATCGAACCCACTACCTGCCACCTCTTCCCATTGCAAGATAAATAGATCAAGTTGGCCAAACAAAACCCAAATATCGGAGAAGAAATACGAGGCTATAAGAGATCATGCATATAAGAGATCAAACAAACTCAAATAACTTTCATGGATATAAAAAGATAGATCTGATCATAAACTCTAAGTTCATCGGTCCCAACAAACACATCGCAAAAGAGTTACATCGTATAGATCTCCAAGAGACCATAGTATTGAGAATCAAGAGAGAGAGAAAGCCATCTAGCTACTAACTACGGAACTAAAGGTCTACAAATAACTACACATGAATCATTGGAGAGGCACCAATGGAGGTGGTGAACCCTATCCGAAATGGTGTCTAGATTGGATCTGGTGGTTCTGGACTCTGCAGCGGATGGATGAATATTTCGCCGATGCCTTTAGGGTTTATGGAATATTGTGGTATTTATAGAGCAAAGAGGCGGTCCGGGGGGCACCCGAGGTGGGCACAACCCACTGGGGCGCGCCTGGGGCTCCTGGCGCGTCCTGGTGGGTTGTGCCTCCCTCGAGGCACCCCCAGGTGCAACCAGGGCCCATTGCCTTTCTTCTAGCCGATAAAAAAATCTCCATAAAGTTTCGTGGCATTTGGACTCCGTTTGATATTGATTTTATGCGATGTAAAAAACATGGAAAGAACAACAACTGGCACTTGGCACTATGTCAATAGGTTAGTACCAAAAAATGATATAAAATGACTATAAAACATCCAAGATTGATAAGAAAACAACATGGAACAATAAAAAATTATAGATACATTGGAGACGTATCATGGTACCGAAACATTATGAAAGGGAAATAGAGAGTTTGCATTGTGAACTCGGTGCAATCAATCGCTCATTCGGTGAGACCAAAATGTTACGAAGGGAAACCGAGAGTTTGCAATCCCGTGTTGGTGAGACCGAAATCCCTATCCGTGAGACTGAACTAATTAGGGTTTGTGGCTTTGGCTATGTCTAGTGAACTCGGTGGCACCGGATGGATCAAATCGGTGGGGCCGAGTTTGACTTCAGGTTTAGGACAAATTTGGATATGAGAAATTGGTTGAGGGCTTTGGAGCATATCACTAAGCATTTTGACCAAGTAGACCATTAAGCAACACCTCATCCCCTTTTAATAGTATTGGCTTTTCCTTTGGAATTAATGTGATCTTGGTTCACTAAAATAGAAATGAAGAGTCTTGAGCTTTTGCCAATCTTTGTCCTTAGCATTTAATGGGGTCCACATCTCTTGTCCATACCATGCCAATCATTGAACTTCCTGAAATAATAAACTTGAATGGATATTAGTTCAATGAGCTATATGTTGTTATGAATTACGAAAACCACCTGGGGATTAGTTGCACCTTCATATGTCCTCTTGGGGCTTGGGGAGTGGTTCAAGTGTACATGGGGATGATCGTAGGATGCTCTGCATCATCCCCCCCCCCTTGGGAAAGATTCGACCTCGGATCATGAACCTCATCACCATGGAAATAGTTGTCGTGGACGGACTTGTATTGGACGAAGTTGAAGACATGCGCAATCCGAGTACTCCAAGGTGTCTTCGGAGTGGTTAGCGCCCACAAGGCGTCCATCAAGTAAGTATGAGTACGTTCGGCAAGATTGTTCGTGACAAAGTTCATGAAGCTTATCAAGATGATATAGACTGATATGCAAAGCATTCATGGGAGCAAAAGCATTTGTTCCACTCACAAAGTTGTGGTAATTAGCATGGTGCGCAAAGCTAAAAATTCTACCATTATGCAAAATGATGTCATAGTGAGACGGTTTATCAATAGCATGAATATAGCAACGGATGCTCAATATGATTATGTTATCATGCAATTGATGGTGGGCAATGTGATCATTATCTATGCATATGCCATCAAGTAAGATCACAACAAATTTTCTAAGGAAGTGCACAAGCTCGTATATCATGGTTGACATAGAAAGACAAGATGCAACAAGGCAATCATAATGTGAGCTAATCCATGCATAAGGTGCAAATTTGTTATGGGTGGTGATGTACCATGGCTCGATGTCGTGGCACTCCTGAACTTGAAGGTCCATAGGGTCCATCTCCAATGTCGGTCCTCCGTCCAATATATGTATCATGTAGACAAGAAAAAGGAGACAACAATGAAAGTATGGCCCATCCAGTATGCATATTTGAGGATGACTCAAAGGGAAGGAGTTCACCTTATGAATGTTCTCGAAGACGTTGGAGTTGCACATCATCACATAACCAATATGTCTCATGACGACACCGCCTTGTGGATCCTCCAAGACAAAATAACATGACAAACACTTGAAAAAACAAATGAGGTTAGTAGAAATGCAAAACCAAACATTCATGTGGTGAAATACCCAACAAGTGTTTTCATCATTCTTATCATAAGAATGTACAAGAGTGTAGGGCATGGTATGTAGGCATAATATGCTACCACAACCAAATACATTAAGCGCAATCAAACAAGCATGCTTCACAAATAATGTGTCCAAGCCTCCTGGATTAATAAGTATAGAACTATTGCACTCAGTACAAGTGAATATGAGAGATGCAACTAATGGAGACAAGTGACAATCAACAATGTAAATCATGTGATTGACATGAACATATATGTCATCAACCCAAGGAAATGAGCAATTATGTATCATGGGTGATGTGACAAAGCAAGCAATCATAGTGATCAAGTCATGTAAGCTAGTAGTATGATGCAACATACTAAAAGGAATCATGGTAAACAAGTCATGTGTGAAAATAGTGGGCATACATAATACACATGACATAGCACAAGCATGAAAGCAAGATATTAGAAAAGAAGGTTCATTGTATTGGCAAGAAGTCCCATGTAAATAGAACTGGAACATCATGACTTGTAACGACCCGAAGCTGATAAGATTCGGTGTCTCTGTGCTCACTGTACTAGTCCCTAGATCGACTCGCTAGCACACACAGTACATAGGAATATCAAAGTAACAAGTGCATCATTTACTACAACGTATGATCTAGAATTTATAAAGTATTACAAACTTAGTAGCACATAGCTAGATTTATTCAATAATAGCACCAGAAATGTAGCATAATAAATGATGAGTCCCATCAATGCCCATTGCCGAAAATGTTGAGTGAAGACTCGCAACCCTACCGTGTCTCACTAATCATCTGAAAATCCTGCAACATGATAAGTTGTAGCCACAAGGGTCAATACATTGAATGTATTGGTAAATCACACATAAATGATTTAGGACCTACATCTACATGCAAGGTATGACAAATAGAACACTCAAGTTGGTTTGGCATAAAGCTAACTTCACCTATATCCACTAACAAATCAAGGTTTTACAGAAACACAATTGTCATATAGCTAACTAGACCACATCCAAAATTAGCCGAGATGAAAAGGGTCTTCAAGAAGTCTCAAGTGCGCTCAGTCGTGGCGCATTCTCTAGGGACAATAGAGTGCTCAGCCATCAACGCATTCACTTGATTTAAGACCTGAAACCTCAAGTATGCTCAGCCATGGCGCATTCTCTAGGGACAATAGAGTGCTCAGCCAGTGACACATTCACCTGGGAAAATGTCCCGAGCCTATAGCTATAGAGACTCACCACTTCCATGCACCACTCGACACATACCCACGTGTACCATCGCAAGCTACTCACACCATCACACAACACAGTCAATACCAAAACATGACAACACAGAACATAATGATCAACTGAACATATATCATAACACAACAACCACACATGCATAGTAGAAATATAGGATGAGCATAATCAAAAGTGCAACTTGCCTTGAACGGTGCCAAAGTACTCTAACGCTTAATTCTAATCCGCTTCACACTCTAGCCAATCTATACGATTAACGAAGGCATTGATAAATAAACCATACTCTCATAACAATAAAATAATGTCAACAACAAAGAATCCAAATAAAACTTAAATAGTAGAACATATCAGTAGGATCACATTTCAAAGAATCAACTAATTTGGATCAATGGTTTGAAAGATATGGCCTCCGAAAGGTTAAATTCAGATTTGAGCAAATACAAATTTAAGTAGTTCAAAAATGTGAAATTTTGGTTCTACGGTATTCTCCTGTTCACTACGAGTACACAGGAAAAAGAATCGATGAATTTGGAGTTACTGGTCTCAAGTTATACCTAAATGAAAATATGATATGTAATCTGCCAAAACAATTGTGCCACGATAGTGTTCTTGGAAGAACTGACGCGACTGCTGTGATGAACTGCCACATGCCGTGCTCCTATAGGCTGGAAAGTGTTGGTGTAGGGTTATATGATGGACGTTCACAACTTAAAGCAAAACGCTTCAACAAATAAAAAAACAAATATGGGCGATCTCAGCCGTCAGCGAGATATCGAACGGATGGGAATGCTCACCGGAGAAGAACTGAGGAAGGACGCCAGACTTGGGGAAGAACATCATGGCCTGGTCGGGATTCGTCGACGGTGACGTCTACAGTGGTCCTCCGGCTAAGGTGGTGTGATGGGAGGATCGGTCATTCGTTGCGGTGATCACGGTGATGAAAACGGTGAAGGGGGCTGCCTCTGTGGCCGGCGGCGACAATGTGAGTGGCGGCTTTGACTCGGAAGAGACATCAAACTTCTTGCAGGGCCATGGGGTTGCTCTATTGCGTCCCTATGATAATTAGTAGACGAGGGAGGTAGAGGGAACCTATGAGTGGAGCGCGGAGGAGAAGAGAGATTCTAGGAACCTCTGGTGGCGACTAATTTGTCCGACATAGGAGCTTCTGTGGCGGCGGCTCCGGTGAGATTGGGGCGCCGTTCTAGGGCACGGGAGACTTCAAATTCACGGAAAATCGGTCGACGAGGGGTTGGAGATATTATATAGAGCATATCTCGTGGCCTACGGTTCAAGGATCGATGGAATCCATCGATTAGAGTTTGGTTCTATTGAATATATTGTATATGGGTATATTGTATCTTAGGCCCACCTCCTAGTTTTCCTGTATAGTTGAGGTTTGGGCCCCCCTTTGTACATCATATATACGTGCCTGGTGCACTGATCAATGCAATTGTGCTGCACGATCTAATCCTAGTCTTCTACATGGTATCTATCGCAAGTCGGTCCTAACCCTTGCCACCGCTCCCGGTCTCACCGCCATGGCACCCTACTTCTTTGGCCGCACTGCACTCAGCCCCATCACCGGCGACACTTGGTACATGGACTCGGGCACCATCGCCCACATGATTTCTCATCCCGGTACTCTAACCTCCTTCACTCCGGTTCATACTCCTACTCGCATTACCGTGGGTAATGATTCCTCTTTACCTATCACACATGTTGGTCGTACTTCTTTTCCTTCCACATCTACGCCTATCACTATATCTAATGTTCTTATTTCTCCTGATTTAGTTCCGAACCTTGTATCTGTTCATCGTCTTACTCGTGAGAATCCCATTACCGTTGAATTTTTAATGATGTCAATTTTTCTGTGAAGGATGCCCGTACTCGGATGTTCCTCCACCGATGCGATAGTCCTGACGATCTCTATTCGGTTCACTCTTCCTCCACTGCCTCCACCACCCCGATCGCCCTCGCCACAGGTGTCGACCTTTTGCATGCTTGTTTGGGACACCCGAACACCACCACTTTGTGTCAAATTCTTCAGAATTTTTCATTCTCATGCAATAAGATCGACGACCATACTTGTGAGGCTTGTCGTCTTGGCAAGCACGTTCATCTTCCCTTTAGTGAATCTACCATTATTTCCACTTTTCCGTTTCAGTTATTGCATAGTAAAGTTTGGACATCCCCGGTTGCAAGCAACATGGGCTACCTATAATATTTGGTGATCTTAGATGATTTCTCTCATTATGTGTGGACATTCCCTCTTTGTCGCAAGTCTGATGCCCTTGCCACACTCACCGCCTTTTATTCCTATGTCACCACACAGTTCAGTCGTCCTATCCTTGCATTACAAACTGAGAATGGAAAAGAGTTTGACAACATCACTGTTTGTAACCTTCTAGCCTCCCATGGCACTATCTTCCGCCTCACTTATCCCTACACGTCCCAAAAAATGGTTGTGCCGAGCGTATCCTTTGCACTCTTAATGGTTATGTCTGCATGTTGCTCTTTCACTTTAACGTGCCTCCCCGGTTTTGGCTGGACGCTATCACCACCGCCACCTCCTCATCAACATTTGCCCGTGTTACCCCCGCTGGAACTATGCCCCTCACCGTCTCCTCTTTGGTGCACCCCAATCTTATGATGGCCTTTGCATCTTTGGCTGTCTCTGCTATCCTAGCATCACTGCTACTGCGCCTTATAAGCTTGCACCTCACTTCGTTGCTTGCATCTTCCTCGGCTACCCACCAAACACTAAAGGCTACCGCGGTTACGACCCTGTCTCACATCGTGTATTCACCTCCCAGCACGTTTACTTTGACAAGAAGGTGTTTCCCTTTCAGCAGCAGGTACCTCTCATCGCCCTGTCGCCGTCGGCCACCGGCGGCCCTTCGGCGACCCCCACGACGCCCTTGCCATCACCGTCGGCCTCACTGTTGGCTCTCTCCTCGGATGACTCGGGCGCGGCCCCTTCGTCGGGCGCCTCATCGACCGCCTCGCCACCAGCGCCTTATCGAGCCGCCTCAGGTGTCGCACCGGCCTCGGCCGCCTCGGGTGCCGCTCCCTTGCCTGCTGCCTCGCCGGCCACCTCGCTGGCTGCCTCACCTGCCCCCTCGCCAGCTGCTTCGCCAGCCGCCTCCTTAGGCCTCATCCCGGAGTTGTCGTCTCACCCCCTCACTCGGGCTCGAGCCAGTGTTCACCGCCCAAGTTTACGGTACACTAGCGACGAGTATCTCCTTGCCGCCTGCACCACCGAGTCGTCCCCGATTCCCGTGTCTGCTAGAGCAGCCCTTCGTGATCCTCACTGGCTTGCTGCGATGCAGGAAGAGTTCGACGCTTTTCAGCAGAACTGTACCTGGACACTGGTTCCTCCGCCTTCTTGCGCCAATGTCATCAGCGGCAACTGTGTCTTTCTTCATACGACCCACTCGGATGGTACACTCGAGCTCTATAAGGCTCTTTGGGTGGTTCGTGGGTTTCGGTAGCGTGCTAGAGTAGACTTCACTGAGACGTTTGCACCGGTTGTCAAACCGGGCATGATCTGCACCTTCCTCCAGCTAGCGGTCTCCTCAGGCTCGCTAGTTCGTTAGATGGATGTGTCCAATGCCTTCCTTCATGCCCATCTTGAGGAGCAGGTTTGCTGTGAGCAGACCACGGGTTTTGTCGATGCATCTCTTTCTAGGCATGTGTGCTTGTTGTCCCGGTCTCTCTACGGTTTCAAGCAAGCACCTTGCACATGGTACCAGTGTATCGAGTTCCTTCAGACACCGGTGTCGGTGTCAAAACCCGCCGATCTTAGGTAGGGGGTCCCGAACTGTGTGTCTGAAGATCGAAGGTAACAGGAGACAAAGGGGACACGATGTTTACCCAGGTTCGGGCCCTCTTAATGGAGGTAATACCCTACTTCCTGCTTGATTGACTTTGATGAGTATAGGGGTTACAAGAATGTATCTACCTCGAGATCGTAATGGCTAAACCGTAGATGTCTAGCCTACGTAAATTCTGATAGCCTCTACGGACTAAACCCTCAAGTTTATATAGACACCAGAGGGGCCTAGGGTTGTACGGAGTCGGTTTACAAAGAAAGGAAATCATACATCCATATGCCAAACTTGCCACCCACACAAAGGAGATTCCCATTCAGACACAGGGGAAGGCCTTCTATCTTGTATGTTCATGGCCCATCAGTTCGGCCCATGCTACACAGCTCGGACACCCGAGAACCCCATAATCCAAGACTCCCTCAGTAGCCACCGAACTTGCCTTCAATGAAGAGATATTATCCGGCTCATGTCTTTGGCTTTGCAAGACGGGTTCTTCATTACAATTCGGACCAACGACAGTCCAGCGATAACCTCGGTGTTTCTATCTTTTATGATTCCCCCCTATCAATGCTTCAATTTCCGCGCGCCGGGCGAATATGAATGGCCCATACTTTTTTTTGCAAATAAGCCCCTCACCATGCTCAGATGGCATCTATATAAGGATATGTAAATCTCCAAATGCAATCTCACATTACACAAAACGGAAACCGTCGAGGTTAGTCACAAACAAAGCTTTCTAGCATGACTGGTGCCCCAGGCTCCTCTTGCCGCCCTCATGGACCTCAACTATTTTGTTCCTCATCTTTAGCTGAGTCGGCTCCAGACACAGGGCTACCTTCCCCTCGCGGATCTAGCCTCTGCTCGAGCGGGATTGGCCTCAATTGGCAACTACGCGATAGCTGAGAACTTCCCCAACCACAATAAGGAGGAGAGGGTGTGCTTCGTCCCATTCCTATTGCGGGGCCTAGGATTTCCAATCCATCCCTTTCTCGGGGGTTATTGGAATTTTACGGAATCCAACTGCACAACCTCACCCCAGGTTTGATTTTGCACATCTCAAGTTTCGTTGCTCTCTACGAGCTATTCTGAGGCATTGAGGCCCATTTTTGAATTATGGAGCAAGTTCTTTTGCCTCGTTCCCCGCCATCGAGGAGGTTCCACATTTGAAGTGGGTGGTGCCGAAGTATGGCGTATAGCCGGATCCGGATACCTCATAGGAACTCCCAAGGAGGTATACCCGCAATGTTCTTCAGAATGGTTCTACATAGATGACGTCCCACTGTCGGACCTAGTTCGGCGTGGTCTCCCTGATTTTTCCTATGCTCCTTTAAAGAAGTGCCTCAACTGGTGTCCCCACAATCCCATGGAAGAGGACAATGCGGAGATAAAGAGGTTGGTCAGCAAGGTCAGGTTGCTAGCCCATACCGAGCTCTCGATAGTTGAGGTCATGGCCATTGCAATAAAGACGTGTGTCCAACCTCTTCAATCCAGAGTAACTCCCTTTTGGTGCTACAACAGAGAAGACGACGAGTCCCGCTATAGATGGAAGGGTCCGGATACCCCAGCCGAACTGGGCTCAATTTTGGCTGATCTGTATAAGGGTGAGAAAGAAGATTTTCTCCGGCTAAACTGTCGGGAGGCTTATTCTATATACACCCATATTGAATGGGTAAGATCTCGGTCGTATGTGCTTATTTTATTGCGTTACATACACTGATCCAATTTTTTCTTTGTTGCCACCAACAGTCATGGAGGAGGATGAGAGGACGTCCACTGTCCTGCTCCACAGCCAGAGGATCATAATCGTGATAGAGATCCTGCTTTTGCGAGGATCCGTACGTATATATAGAGTTCGATGATGGGGTATTCTATCAAGCGAGCCTTGACAGTTCAAAAGTGGCTATCACCGCCGACTACCCTCGTCTCTATCCCTTCTACATCGTGAGTATCTGGAGGGTTCTTAAAAGGAAATACGTATCTGCATTTTTATCTGTTTATACTGATTCGGATTTTAATAGGATCGGCGCTCCAGGGGACCGTACCTCCTCAAGGGCGGCCCCTACAAAAGGTCGTTGTTCAAAACGAAAAGGGACCGCGAGTACTGCGGAGACCTCACAGTCTTCCAAGAGGTCCGTGTAGTTTAATACATGCCTAGGCATGTGTCTAGATTTTTAAAAGTCGCCTTTTATCCTTGACATCAGGAGGAGTATGCGGCAGACGGTAGGAAAACGCCCGATTAGCCAAATGTCCACTAATCCAGTGCCACACTCGTCAACTAGGAAGTGAGCCAATGTAGTGCCCGTTCCGCCTCCTCAAGAGGATTCGGATGACATATTAGTCACGAATTCCGAAGTGGAGAGCGTGATGAATCACCATAGATTAAAGGAGGCTATGCGTGCTCCGGCCTTTTCCGAACAAGATTTTGCCACACTGAGTTCGGTGGATGCATATATCCGAGCCACTCAAGACGGACTTGCCGGAGTCATTCAGCTGTTCTCGAAGGATATATAGGTAAAATTTGATGCAATTTGTATGGTCATATGCCAGTAGCCCCTGAGACTTGAAATGGTGAAGCAAACCGATTTAAGGATCGATAATTTTGCAGGTTCTGAAAGAAAAGAACACTATGCTAGCCCAGGAGCTGAACACAAACCAGACGCAATTGAATGCGGTCACTCCCAAACTAGCATAAATGAAAGAGATCGTGACGGGTGTATTTGGGGAGAAACATTTTGAGGAGGAAATGGGCAAACAATCTGAAGAGATAGAGAGCTTGAAGGCTCAGTTATCGGTCGTTCTGAAGGAAAATGAAAAACTGAAGGGCAGCATGTTTGGTATGTCTTCCACACTTATTTAAAACCAACGCAGGTTCTCATGTGTAGTCCATAATGCAGAATATCATGACTTTGCTGCTGCAGGTTTGTTAACTGGTCGGTTGGAAGAGGAAGTATCCGGATTTCAAGGCGATGTGCTAAAGGTGTTGCCTGTGGTACATGCTCAGGCCCGGAAAGCCATGAAGAGTATGGTGAAGGCGTTATGGCCATCTGATACCCCTCCAGAAGGTATGGAGGGCCTAGCAAACCTGTTCAAAGGTGCCCAGCGCCGGTTCGAGCTATGGAAGACATCCGCCTGCTGTGAAGGCGCACGAGAAGCCTAGGCTATGGTGAAGACACACTTCACTAAACTGGACCCAAATCATATGGCTCGAGTAGGACCACAGGGACCAGATGGGAAAGAAATTCTAGTGAAGTTTGTTTATGACCAAGTAGTGATAGCTGCGAAGTACTCGCAGGAGGATTGTAAGATAGACAGTCTTATAGATGGAGTAGATGAGGAATAGGTGTTTGTATTAGTCAATCTGTACCTTTTATCCAAACATGTGAAAATTTTGTCACCGCAGGCCTTTGGCTTTTATCCTCCGAAAAAATTGGTGGAGTATTTTCGGATACTTTTTTGAAATGAAAGAAGTATGTATTATATCCGGAAACCAAGCAACTCGGTAATTGTGCTCAAACAGACAAAAAATTAGAGTTCGGAATGTAAGTTATATTACGTATGTAAGAAACATCTTCCAAGGAAAATAGTTCCGTTAAGGGTTCCTTTCCTTGGGTCGACATACTATGCTTACACGTGCCGAGGTGTGTGATCCGTAATACGGAAAAATAGTCTCATAGTATTTCAAAGTACTTGCAATACTGCAACAATCTGTCGTGTGATTGCCGACCAATTATTCCCTTAAGAACGCTAGCTTTCGGCTTCATCCGTCTGAGGTACATGTCCGGATAACCCAGTTGTAACAATCGCAGAGGTGCTCCCTTTATGCTGTAGCCGAACAATCGGGAACGTAGGGCATAACCATAGGAGCGGAAACCCGGCTTGGCAAAAGCTTAAGTCATAGAGGTGCATATAATGGCAAAAAGGATGTATATCAGCAAACGACACATATATTGTGAGCTCTAGGCTCGGGATAATAATAAGCTTGTACTTGCAGAATCCCCAGTCATGGTGGGGTATGTACATTTAAGGATGTGTACCCCTCAATTGTTCGGCTTATCCGAACATATCATGGAAATCGTACAAAGCAAGAGAATGAAAAACAGATGAAGAGAAAAAAAGAAAAAGACAACGAAAAGAAGTATGGCCGAACTTATGCATAGATTCTTCAGAGTCGAGCAGCGTTCCACGGGTTCGGCTCTAAGCGATTATCCGATGCATTGCGAAGGTGGTAGGCTCCTCCAGTGCGAACTTCATCTATAATGAAGGGACCTTACCATTTTGGTTTGAGCTTGTCCTTTTTCTTTTCTGGGAGGCGTAAAATGAGCTCACCGACGTCATAAGTCTTTTCCCACACTTCTTTGCTTTTGTATCGCCGAGTCTGTTGTTGGTAGAATGTGGAACGGGCTTTTGCAACATCATGCTCCTCCTCCAGGCCATCCAGGTCATCCTGCTGATCGAGCTCGGCTTGTCTTTCTTCATACATGTGCACTTTAGGTGAGTCATGAATAATGTCGCAGGGCAAGACAACCTCTGTGCCGTACACCATGAAGAAAGGTGTGTATTCGGTCGTGCAATTGGGCATGGTCCGCAGCCCCCAGAGTATGGAATCAAGTTCCTCGACCCAGTGTTTATCCGACTCTCTGGGTTTGATGCCACTCATTATCAGGCCATTAGCTCGTTCGACCTGACTGTTTGTTTGAGGGTGATGTACTTAGGCGTAGTCGAGTTTAATTACCAGATTAGCACACCAATTTTTCACCTCATTGGCTGTGAAGTTAGAGCCATTGTCAGTCATAATGCTATGCGGGACGCCATAACGGTGTACAATACCAGATATAAAGTCGATCACCGGCCCAGCTTCAGCTATTTTTAATGGTTTGGCCTCTATCCACTTAGTGAATTTATCCACCATGACAAGCAGATATTTCTTCTTATGGCTTCACCCTTTAAGGGGTACGACCATATCTATCCCCCAGATGGCAAAAATTCCAGGTGATGGGAATTGTTTTTAGGGCGGTGGGCGGCATATGACTTTGATTGGCGAACAATTGGCATCCGACATAGCACTGTACAAGTGCCTGTGCATCTGCTCGGGCTGTGGGCCTGAAAAACCTGTACGGAATGCCTTAATTACAAGGGCCTAACCTGCGGCGTGATGGCCACTGAGACCAGCATGTATTTCAGCCAAGAGCTGCCGACCCTCCTCTTCGAATATACTTCTTTGAAGGACTCCGGTAGTACTTTTCTTGTAGAGTGCTCCTTCATGAACTTTGTAGGCTTTCGAGGATCGAACAATGTGACAGGCCTCATTCTGTTCATCAGGGAGCTCCCGCCTATTAAGGTAGGCCAGGAAGGGTTGAGTCCATGGAGCGATTACATCCTTGATCTCATGGGTGGAAGGTGTCATTTCGGTACCCGAGCCCCTGACGATATCAAAATTGAGTTCGTCGTATGGGGGGTTGATCGGCTCCGGACTAGTATTGCCGCTCTCGTCCTGCCATACCACGGATGGCTTAAAAAGCCTTTCCACAAAAGTGTTAGGTGGGATAGGGTCGCATTTAGCGCCTATTCGAGCAAGGATGTCCGCTTCATGATTGTTGTCTCGAGCTACATGGTGAAACTCGAGCCCCTCAAACTGAGCTGACATTTTGAGTACGACATTGCATTAGCCACCATCTTTGGATCTTTTGCATCGAATTCTCCGTTTATTTGGGATATTGCAAGGTTCGAATCCCCACGCACCTCAAGGCGTTGTATGCCCATAGAAACAGCTATCCGGAGACCGTGCAGTAGTGCCTCATATTCGGCTACGTTGTTGGAGTTCGTATACATGATTTGTAGTACATAACATACTGTGTCCCCTGGAGGGGATGTTAGGATGAGACCAGCCCCCACTCTGGTTAGCATTTTAGAGCCATCGAAGTACATTACCCAGTTGGAGTATGCGTTGTACTCTTTAAGGAGTTCGGCTTCTGTCCATTCGGCGACAAAGTCAGCCAACACCTGAGATTTAATAGCTCGGCATGGCTTGTATGCTATTTCAATTGGTAAGAGCTCGATAGCCCACTTGGCAATGCGATGGCATCCCGATTGTTTATGATGTCATTGAGTGGTACTTCGGAAGCCACCGTGACCGAACAATCTTGAAAGTAATGTCGCAGCTTCTAAGATGCCATAAAGACCGCATACGCTATCTTTGGATAGAGTGGGTATCGGGATTTGCATGGTGTAAGGACCGCTGAAATATAGTATACTGGTTTTGGAGCGGGAATTTGTGTCCCTCTTCCTCTCGTTCGACGACGAGCACCGCGGTCACCACCTGGTGAGTTGCAGATATATAGAGCAAGATAGGTTCGCCGATGTTTCGTGCAGGGAGGATTGGGTTACTTGCTAACAAAGTTTTTATTTCTTCCAATCTGGTTGTTGCCGCATCCGTCCACTCAAAGTGGTCGGTACGTCGGAGCAGACGATAAAGTGGAAGTGCCTTTTCTCCCAATCTAGAGATAAAGCGGCTCAAAGCTGCCAAACACCCAACTAGTTTTTGGACCTGCTTTAGGTCTTTTGGTGTTGCCAATTGTGACAGGGCTCGGATTTTGGCTGGATTTGCTTCGATTCCTCTATTGGAAACAATGAACCTGAGCAGTTTTCCGGCCAGACCACCTGTCGGTGTCAAAACCGGCGAATCTCGGGTAGGGGGTCCCGAACTATGCGTCTAGGCGGATGGTAACAAGAGACAAATGACACGATGTTTTTACCCAGGTTCGGGTCCTCTCGATGGAGGTAAAACCCTACTCCTGCTTGATTAATATTGATGATATGGGTAGTACAAGAGTAGATCTACCACGAGATCAAGGAGGCTAAACCCTAGAAGCTAGCCTATGGTATGATTGTTGTATGATGAAGTTGTCCTACGGACTAGAACCCTCCGGCTTATATAGACACCGGATAGGGTTAGGGTTACACGGAGTCGGTTACAATGGTATGAGATCTTGAATATCCGCATCGCCAAGCTTGCCTTCCACGCCAAGGAAAGTCCCATCCGGACACGGGACGAAGTCTTCAATCTTGTATCTTTATAGTCCTGGAGTCCGGCTGAAGGTATAGTCCGGCTACCCGAACACCCCCTAATCCAGGACTCCCTCAGTAGCCCCTGAACCAGGCTTCAATGACGACGAGTCCGGCGCGCAGATTGTCTTCGGCATTGCAAGGCGGGTTCCTCCTCCAAGTCCTTCAAGAAGATTTTAAACAAGGATAGTGTCCGGCTCTGCAAAATAAGTTTCCACATATTGCCATAGAGAGAATAATATTAACACAAATCTAATCTGCTGACGTATTCCGCAGCGTGACATCACACTACGGCCAAGTCCTTTACTCGAATCGTTTTTACTTTTCCACCTCAGCACGTTTTGCGAGGCGGTTTCCTTGGCACGTCTTGTCAAAGCAGAGATCGTGTCCCCCCTTTTACGGGATTCTCATCAATACGGACGTGGGTAACCCAATCGTGCCCGTTAGCACGTTTCCTCGATTAAAGGCGAGTCCCAAACGGTTACGGGAGGGGCTCTTGGTATTCACCCTCTTATAAAGAGACCAAGGCCTTACTCCTTTTTCCAATCTCAAACGAGTTCGCCCGTTGCCTCGATTTCCAACACCCTAGGCTCCAGATTCCAGGCGCTTCGGACCTTTGACAATGTCCGACTCTGACCTTCAAGGCCGATGGACGCCCTCCTCCTTCACGGAGGAGACGTGCTAAAGTTGAGAGAGGCTAAGTTCCTGACCGGTGAAATTTCGCATAGGTTGCCTGCTCAAGGGCAGGCCATTTCCAGTCCCCAGCCCGGTGAGAGCGTGGTGTTCATGTCTCACTTCCTTCAGGGGTTAGGCTTCCCAATGGATCCCTTCGTGAGGGGGCTGCTGTTTTATTACGGGCTGTAATTCCATGACTTAGCTCCGAAGTCCATCCTCCATATTTCCTCATTCATCTTCATGTGTGAGGCGTTCCTCCGTGTTACCCCTCACTTCGGATTATGGCTCAAGACTTTTAAAGTGGAGCCAAAGA
Organism: Triticum aestivum; assembly: GCF_018294505.1. NCBI lineage: Eukaryota > Viridiplantae > Streptophyta > Magnoliopsida > Poales > Poaceae > Triticum > Triticum aestivum. Next base: position 320,978,243 of record NC_057797.1, read on the forward strand.
TGATCGAGGGACGGCACGCAGAGTGCAGAGGCGCTGTTATAAGCAAAAATGCTGATGCTCCATGGCACGAGGGCTCTTTTCACGAGGAGCTTGGCTTGTGGCAACGAGTGGTTCTATATCACCGCTCCCAGGGGCACCAAGTGGGTGGCGCTTCCTGCCTTTCGCTCGGGTCCCCCACCACGGCTAATGTCATGGGTCAGCAAAGGGTTAGATTGGGGGTTACCCAAAGACGTGCCCTTGTTGCAGGGCCGCATTAGGGATCTCTTAGAAGGAGACCTCAGTCTGGTCAAGGTGACGCAGGTCATGTTGATTCACCGGATACTGCCCGGCAAACGTCGCTCCCTTCGCTTGTGGGAGTTTAATCCAGAGGGACCGCGCGCTCTCCAGAATTTCATGGGCGCAACGCCCGTGGAGATGTATAAACTGTTCTTCAGATCACGAATGAAGTGTCCGGATTTGACCGAGGACGCAGGCCTAAGCTGCAATCGCCCGGATACCCAAGTAAGTAACCTTGTGCCCGGACCTACTATCCATATAATCGTCATAAACTTGACCCTAAAATAGCTGTCCTTTTAAACAGGAGTGGATAGCGAAGGCAAAGCTGATCAGGTGTCCGGCTCCCCTTCCCGAAACCAGGCCGGATCCCGTGCTTGTCAGGATGTTGAAGATAATGCCTTTGGAGGGAAGTAAGTGGAAGGACAAGGGAACTATGGCCTCCTCGAAGGAGGCTGCTCCGAAGGGAGGAACCGACAATTCCTCTCCTAAGGGGAAGAAGAGGGCCGCCTCTGACGACCCAGAGACCATGGCCTCGAAGCGGGGGAGAAAATCCTCGCCAGAGGGTCCGACGCCGGGGAGTTCCTCGGCCGAACTACGCCCTCAAAGGGATCAGCCCTCCAGCGAGCCGTAAGTAGAGAGAGGTTTTCCTTTTGAGGGATGAGAGAAATCCTTGATTTATATCTGAGAAGATTAACTGAAATTTTACCTTGTAGCTCGGACCTCAGCCCTTCTCAGCAGAGCTCGTCTTTGGGGGATCTTCTTTCGGAGATGATGGAGAGCGGGACACCTCCCCCTGCCGTACCGCCTAGCGAGGTGGGCGACCCTGAGGTGTCGTCGCGAAGGGTTTCTATGAATCCGGCAGGGGCAGAAGATAGCTATGTGCCCCCCAAGGTTCTCCACGTCCGGCCTTCGAAAGAGGCCATAGGACAAGTCCGGCACCGTCTGGTGCTCGGCCGGAGGAGCTAAAGATTCTGCTGGGGCGAGCTTCTATCTCAGAGGAGCACCGTGCATTGATGGGCACGGTGATTGAAAGGATTTCATCCGCAGAAAGCGGATTGCATGAGGCCGTCAAAAGTTTACTGATAGGTTTTGAGGTACGTTAGATAATGTACACTTTTGTCAGTTGCGCATAAGTAAGATGCGCCCTGTGTAGATAGTAGCCCCTGAGACTGCGCGTTGTCAAGAAATGACGGCACGCAGAGGATCATAATCCCAGGTCTAAGATGTCGCCTTTGAATGTAGGTGGCGAGGTGTCCGGAATCAAGCCAAACTGATGATTTGGCCGAACTAAAGCGGCAACTGGACGTGGCAGATGCCGACATCGCGCTTGTCAACAAGCGGCTTGATGAGGCTCAAGGTATGTAATTCCTCGGGAGGCATCAGGTAAGAGGAGCTTCATGCCAGTGTCTTACAATGTGTGTGCTTGACGCAGATGGTACGGCCGCCATGGAGAATCTTAGGGCAGAACTTGCCCGAGCTAAGGAGCAAGCCAGAAAAAGCGATGCGGCTGCCGAGAAGGCCCTTGAAGAGCTGAGAGCCGAACAGGCTGCTCACTGCCGAAGCAAAGAAGAGATGGCCGAGATGGCCGAGAAGTTAAAGAGCGCTGCAGACCATTGCAAACTTATTAAGAAAGAAGACCGGGAGAGACAGACAGACTTAGAGAAGGCCGTTGCCGATGCCAAGGACGCTCGCTCTGTGATGAGAGCTGCGAAGGAGGAGCTGCGTCAGGCCGAATAGATTGCGGCTGGAAAGCCCTTTATGCTGCGAAGGAAGTTTTGCGATCCGAAGTTTGCTCCGTTGGACCGGATGTGGAGTGTGGAGGACACCTATCTGGATTTGGCAGCAAGTGCTGCTGATGCGACCGAACACTTTCGAGATCTAAAAGATTGCGAAGTGGAAAAGCTTTTCTGGTCATAGTTCCACAATCCAGAGCGTCCACTAGCAGTGGACGATCGCCTGGCTCAATGGGCCGATCTGAATAGATTGTCCGGACTCGCCATGAAGTACGTCATGGGTCATCTGTGGCCTGGGAGATCGGAGCTGAAGAGTTATTTCAGCTTGTGCAGCAATTCCTTGACGCGGTGCCGCGTATCAATGCGATGAAGAGGTCAGCGTGCATAGAGGGCGCACGGATGGCTCTTGCCCGTGTCAAGACATACTGGGCAGAGATGGAGACCACCGTTGTTGCGTCCCGAGATTAGGACAAAAGCTGAGTACCCTCCAAGCACTATTTTCAGGAAGTCCTTGAAGGCGCTCGTTTAATAGAGACACAGTGCTCGAAGGATGCTATGTTATGATAGCATATGTAATTATAAAGCAATATTTTGATAAATTGTAGTGACCTTTTATACTTGTGCCTTCAAGTATTGGGAACACCTCCTGTGTGGCCGTTTTAAGATATATATATATATATATAATCTGAAATATGGCAGTCGTTGGCTTCAGTCCCCACGCACATAGTACGGGGGTGCTCGCAGAAGACGCATTTTCACACTTAACCCAATGTCTTGGTCCTACAAAGGAGGTGATAGCGCAGCGGGCCAGGCAACCGGACTATAATACTTTAACACTTTCACTTAGCCATAGGAGCTTGACAGTGGGACTATTTAGGTAGCCCCTTGGTGGCGACTGCGCTCGCCCGAGTTCAGGGCGCGTATGTGCCTGGCCGGGAAACGGCCCTTCGTTAAAACGGAGGAATCCTATAGATTCCGATAGGTCATCGGGTGGCTGACCAGTCTCACGCTACATCATGACAGTCAGTTTTCGGCTTTCTCTACTAAGGTGCTCGCCCGGCCTAACCGGGGCACAATCGCAGTAGTTCTCCTGGTGCTACCTTAGCCGATAGAGCGGAACGTAAGGTAGCCGAACTCAGGAGCCGGGCAACCCAACATTTGACCAAAGACATGATTCAGAGCTGATGCATATAATGCCAAAACCCACGACGCCGAACACTCCCTAAGGTGTTCGATCTTTATGAGTGCGGGAAAAACAACACTCTTTATTAAAAAGCCCCTAGTGTCCAGGTACGCGCAAAAATTCTGATGTGGCCACATGCCAAGACGCCAGCCTCCTCCTTGGTTATATCAGAGAAAACCAGGGCATATATAGCAACAAGAGACAGTTAAAAAGCTTTACGCAGGGTCTTTATCTAAAAAGAATCCTTAGTACGGGTCCCTACTGCACGTCTGCGCCTGTGTCTCTGTTGTGCCGTATCCTGGACGGGTGCCGCACGACGTTCATCTACGAAAGAGAGGAACTGAGCTGAAAATGGGTCGTGCCGAACAAAAGTTTAAAATAAGCAAAGTATAAAGTAAAATATATAGAACTGAGCTTTATTGTCTCTTATTGTATATATACTGATAGAGGCGGAGGTGTCCCGTCTTTCGATGAGATGATGGATTTCGCTTTGGTGGAAGTCGACTTTGACGATCTGACTACGAACGTGCGAGGACGTCGCGCCTTAGCAATCGCTAAACCAACTCCGAGAGGTTATTGACCACGCCGGAGCACGATCAACCTGACCACGAGGGTCTGTTTCCTGCGAGCAAACGAAGAACAAGCAAGAAACTAAGATTGCAATCTGGATATTGCGAATATAAGATGAAAGCTTTATTGATCAAGGTGGGGTTCTGTGACGCCTTTGTCTGGTCATTGAACATAAACGAAGTACGCGAAGTTGCAGCTATGGTGAACTTTTAATCTAAACAAAACCCAAGGAAAAAGCTACTAGATGGATCTACTTATATAGGAGCAAGGGGTGGCGGCCAAGGAGGTGGGAGGACGTCCCAAGGCAGCCTAAAACTAACCCTAGGTCGTACAAGGCTCATGGGCCCAAGTGGAGGTGATGTAACACCTTTGGGCTTGTAGTTTGACTCGGATTCTGCTGCAATGTTAGATTGTTTTGTCCGTAACTCAACGCTCCGGACGAATTTGAAGGTGAATCCAATTTGGTTGGAAAGAGCACGAAATCTAGTTTCCAACAAAAAAAGAATCACCCAATTCAGAGTCCGTATGAAAAAGTTGTTGACGTTTTGAGTCAGGTATGTCTGTGCAGTCCGAATCTGAATCCAGAACGTGAGAGACTTGGACTCTATCTTCTCTTGGCCCAAAAGTGACGTGAGAGGACTTTTTGAACACAACCTAAACTTCTCCTTTTCCCTTATCTTCATATGTGGATTGTACAAATGTCCCATACACCTACAATTAGACAAAACACAAAAGTGTGTGAAGTATTTTTGTTCTGAATAACATAAATAGATTATTGAATAGTTTGCATTAGAAATCACCTGACAAATATGCATGTATGGAATATTTTTGGTCGTATCCAAGGTAGTCATGTCCTTATCATCCTCCCCTTTTTGAAAACAAAGCCGTCCTCGGCATTGCTTAATCTGAAATGTGGCTAACAAAAGAGACAAGGTGTACATGTGGTATATGTATATGTCATCCAGTTTAACTTCCCTTGATTTTTGCACATATGTCACATGTATACATGAGTAACTTTCATTGTTCATAAAATCTAAAGCCAAAAAATTATCACAAGAAGTAGAAGGCATGAAAATATTGCAACTCAGTTTGCACATATAAGTGAAGCTCTTATTCACTTCAAAAGATTGGCAATGTTCATCATTAAACCATCCTAACTTCTATGAATAAACCTTACTTGCATCAAATTTACATGCTACAACATGCTTAAATAAGCAAACATGCAATAAGTCATTGGACACAGAATCATCATCAAGATTAGAGGTCATATCAAAATGGTTAAACATTGGTTCTTTTGCATCAACAGTTAATTCAATGGGTGCACTCAAAATTGTTGATATTTCAGTTGTTTGATCACATGACGCATTCATGACAGTAACAAGAGTCTCTAAAATAGGTGGTGTGCTCAAATCAACAGGTAACTCAACACATGATGCATTCAAGTTAACTAGGCATGCTTCATTCTCATGTGAAGTTATATCATCAAGACCTTTACTTTTACCTCGCAGAGATGTAGCTGATATAGGTACGGACGTTGACAATGTACCATACTCTTGAGATGATATCGCTCTCACAATCCGAGGTGGGGCTGCTCTAGTAGGTGCAATAGTGGAGTAACCAACCGGCGGTGGTGAGCATGAACTGGAATAGTAGTTGTTGTAGTCACCCAATGCGTCCTCCTATATTTGTCTCTCAAAGGTACAAGCACGGACATATATACCAGTAATGCAATGAGGAATATACTGAAATCTTGCCTGAATATCATGGTTCAAACCACCAAAAAAATCTATTCATTGTATCATCCTCAGATTCTTCTATGTCACAATGATGCATATAAGATTTGAACTCTTGGTAGTAAGCATGAATAGTGTTACTACCTTGTTTTAATTGCTCCAATTTGCGACGCAATTCACGACGATAGTAAGGAGGAAAAAAATGTTGCCTCATTACAGCTTTCAAAACTTTCCAAGTTGTGGGTTGGTTATCAATGTTTTTCTTACAATGTACACTCCACCAAACAGAAGCAAAACCAGTAAATGCTCTAATGGTAGCTCGTACTTTCTCAAGTTCAAAAAAATCATGGTGACTAAAAACTTGTTCTACTTCAAGCTCCCAAGCTAGATAAATAGTGGGATTAAATCTACCCTCAAATGATGGTAAAGAGATAACCTGACCATATGCTTGTGTGTGTTGTCCCAACTCTCGTGATGGTGAAGATGTGTCCGTCATCCAAGAACTTCTATCTCTGGAACCTGTCATGATTAGTAGAAACAAGAACCAAAATTCGAGAATAATGTTCCTATGAACTACTAGGATGTGGTTGTAAAGTGCTCACAGTAAAGCAAATATCAATATCTTACAAGTTCTGACCATGCGGCAGGTGGTGACAGGCAACCAGCGGTGTCAAATAACTCCAAAGATTGTGTAAAACGATTGCCAGGGGAACGTACGTATACACGGTGTAGAAATATGTGGAGCTGGGTTGGCTATATATGGTAGCAAAAGATTAGCAATAATCAATTCAGAGATGCAATGTTGAATAAACGCTCAACAACGGTACTGTGCTGATCCTAGGCTAGACCAAACTAGAGACGCGAGCCTAGAACACTAATGAGGTCATGTCGTAGCACAACTAGCATCAATAAAGGATATGAAGTAGCTCTGGACAGCAAGATATAAGTGAAGATCACAATAGCAGTAGACCTATTTAGAAGCTGATGTTGAGGTGCCAAATACTGAACTAGCTTCTGTAACTATTTAGATGCGGCTCGTCGCTAGCTTTCATTTGAGTACTCGCGGAGCCAAAACAGACTTCATATGAGGAAGTTATGCCTGTTTTACTGAACAGTGCACAAAACAGATTCCAATCCGAATTCAACTACGAGATTGAGTCTAGATAGATCCAAATTTTGTTTTTTTTCTCCTCTCTTTTTTTCTCACACTTTTTTTCTTTTCCTTTCTTGTCTTTCTCTGACTTTTTTTTACTTTTTTTTCTCTCGTTTTTTTTCTCTATCTCTTTTTTCTCTCTCCCTCTTTCCAAAACAAACTAGATAAGATGTAGATTGGATCAAGCGAAGATGGGAACGATCTCAACTATGATTATGACAATGAACGGTGGGTAGCACGTGGAGGAAATTGATGGATGGGTGGTGGACAGCGGAAGGGATAACGATGCAGCGGCGACGTGACTAATGTGAACAGAACATGAAACTCTAAACGACCTAGACACTAAGACCAGCAACTCGACACGACGATGCAACCGATAATTTAACTATGCAAGCAATGAAAAGAAAATTGCAAAGTCTCAGACTGGCTTGGACAAAGGATGAATAGATCTAACTCTTTTTTGTGGATTTTTCTTGGACAATAGGTAAGAAAATAAATCTAATCTAGGAAAACTGGAAATTCTCACCGAGCAACCTGAAAACTGATACCACTTGATAGAGGCGGAGGTGTCCCGTCTTTCGATGAGATGATGGATTTCGCTTTGGTGGAAGTCGACTTTGATGATCCGACTACGAACGTGCGAGGACGTCGCGCCTTAGCAATCGCTAAACCAACTCCAAGAGGTTATTGACCACGCCGGAGCACGATCAACCTGACCACGAGGGTCTGTTTCCTGCGAGCAAACGAAGAACAAGCAAGAAACTGAGATTGCAATCTGGATATTGCGAATATAAGATGAAAGCTTTATTGATCAAGGTGGGGTTCTGTGACGCCTTTGTCTGGTCGTTGAACACAAACGAAGTACGCGAAGTTGCAGCTATGGCGAACTTTTAATCTAAACAAAACCCAAGGAAAAAGCTACTAGATGGATCTACTTATATAGGAGGAAGGGGTGGCGGCCAAGGAGGTGGGAGGACGTCCCAAGGCAGCCTAAAACTAACCCTAGGTCGTACAAGGCTCATGGGCCCAAGTGGAGGTGATGCAACACCTTTGGGCTTGTAGTTTGACTCGGATTCTGCTGCAACGTCAGATTGTTTCGTCCGTAACTCAACGCTCCGGACGAATTTGAAGGTGAATCTAATTGGGTTGGAAAGATCACGAAATCTAGTTTCCAACGAAAAAAGAATCACCCAATTCGGAGTCCGTATGAAAAAGTTGTTGACGTTTTGAGTCAGGTATGTCTGTGCAGTCCGAATCTGAATCCAGAACGTGAGAGACTTGGACTCTATCTTCTCTTGGCCCAAAAGTGACGTGAGAGGACTTTTTGAACACAACCTAAACTTCTCCTTTTCCCTTATCTTCATATGTGGATTATACAAATGTCCCATACACCTACAATTAGACAAAACACAAAAGTGTGTGAAGTATTTTTGTTCTGGATAACATAAATAGATTATTGAATAGTTTGCATTAGAAATCACCTGACAAATATGCATGTATGCAATATTTTTGGTCGTATCCAAGGTAGTCATGTCCTCATCATATACGGAGCCCCTAGTGCGGGGGTATAGGGCCACTCAGCCTGCATCAATGATGATTTTGTACCGAACTCGTCTATCCGCGTTCGTGGTCTTTAATGACCTATTCCGAAATTTTTGGCCGGTGAAGCCATTTTACTGTGGGGCTGTCAAAGCGGCTGCACAGTCCTCCGCTTGGGGGAGGGGCACATCAATTCTTCCCCTTAAAAGAGATGATGCCTCGTGGACCGGGCATCTTAAGCGTTAGAGATGCATAATGCGGTATTGCGTTAAAGCGGGCGAAAGCTTCGCGTCCCAATAGTGCTTGATAGCGACTGGATAATGGGACGATGTGGAAGGTCAGCTTTTCGCGGCGGAAGTTATCGGTAGAGCCGAATATAACTTTGAGCCGGAGAAAACCCATGCAATGGGTGTCCGGACCAGGCGTGACCCCTTGAAAGGCGGTTTTGCTGCGGCGGATTCTTGCTGGGTCTATCCCCATGTGGCGGATTGTGTCCTGATATATCAGGTTTAGTCCACTGCCGCCGTCCATAAGGACATTTGAAAACTGGAGTCCGCCAATTATTGGATCGAGTACCAAGGCAGTCCAGCCTGCGTTCCTGATACTTCAAGAATAATCCAGCTGATCGAAGATGATTGGTTTTGACAACCAATGGCGGGACCCCTTTGGGATAGGTCGTGTGGTGCGTACCTTTATGGGCGCCGCACGTTTTATTATGTGAAGTAAGTTTACTATTTTTACTTCTTGTGGGAAGTTCTTTTGTTTCCTGGTGCTCTGCTTTTGGGGTTCGTCCTCCTCTTCGCTTGGTGTGTCGAGCCCCTTGTGTTCGGTGTTGAGTCTGCCGGATTGTTTGAAAACCCAAAAATCTCTATGGGTATGGTTAGCAGGCTTATCGGGAGTACTGTGTATTTGACATATCCTGTCCAGGATTTTGTTTAAGTTGGATGGATCATCCCTGTTATCCTGGAGGGGTGGCTTTGTCTGATTCTGTCGTGAGCTCTTGAATCCGGCGTTGACTACCGTGCTCTTCGGACTTTTTTCCTTAGTCCGGCGACGGTCCTTGTTGCGTCGCGGTTTTCCATTTCCATCCCTAGTTTCAGATGTACTTGGGTCGCTGGGGCTGCATCTTGCCAACCAGTTGTCCTCTCCTACACAAAAGCGGGTCATGAGGCTTGTTAGTGCGGCCATTGTTCTTGGCTTTTCTTGGCCGAGGTGTCTGGCGAGCCATTCGTCTCGGACGTTATGCCTAAAAGCTGCTAAGGCTTCGGCGTCCGGACAATCGACTATCTGATTCTTTTTAGTGAGGAATCTATTCCAGAATTGCCGAGCTGATTCTCCGGGCTATTGAGTTATGTGACTAAGATCGTATGCATCCGGAGGGCGGACATAGGTCCCTTGAAAATTTGCTCGGAAAGCGTCCTCGAGTTCTTCCCAACTTCCGATTGTGTTTTCAGGAAGGCTTTTAAGCCAATGCCGGGCTGGCCCTTTAAGCTTAAGGGGTAAGTATTTTATGGCATGGAGGTCATCTCCTCTAGCCATATGTATGTGGAGCATATAATCCTCGATCCAGACTCCAGGGTATGTTGTTCCATCATATGCCTCTATGTTTATGGGTTTGAATCCCCCTGGAAATTAATAGTCCAGGACCTCATCGGTGAAACATAGGGGGTGTGCGGCACCCCTGTATTTGGGTGTGCCGGATTCTGATGATGGCTTTATTGCATTGCTTACGAGAGCTTGCTTTCTTGGCCCGTAAATGGACCTGACTAGGCCCTGATGCGAATCCTTAAGTGGGTCGCATGCCGATTTAAGTGCGGCGCCGCTTGCCGCTTTATGCTGGCCATGGGGTCGTCTATCCGACCGTGTGGCTTTCTTATTTTTTGAATGCGAGGGCTCTAGGGCCTCTTCGTCGAATTCGGGCAGTAGCTTTCTCCTCGGATAGCTTTTAGTGCGGCGACTGTCGCCGTATTTATCTGCGGTGTTGATTACTTTGCTCCATCGGATCCTGAGTGCATCTTCCACTGTTTTTAGCTTCCGCTTCTTTCAGGCTGCGTGCTGTTGCAACGAGCCTCTTGTGGAGATTCTTCTGCTTCATGGGTTTATCCGGCATAAGGTCGTCCGGAGTGCCGTTTTCGCCGGGGGAGGGATGTTCGGTTTCTCTATCCGTGTTGCCCTATTCGGACGGTTGCTCTAAGGCCTTCTCGTCGTCTACCGGCTCATCCGGTTCTATGGCTGGGTCTTTATCAAGGCGGGGCTTGGGTCGGCGTTTACGCCGACGCTTTGATTGCTTTTCGAGGGATCAGTCCCCCGTTCCACCCTCCTTTTTCCTCGTTGTTGTTTCCTTTAGGGATATCCACCATGTACACATCGTGAGATGGGTTGGCTGTCCAATGCCCTATGGGCGTTGGCTCATCTGTATCTCCTGCATCGTCATCCATGCTGTCGATGTCTGCGGAGTCGAAGTTGAGCACGTTGTTTAAATTGTCGACAGTGGCTACCAAGTGGGTGGTGGGTGGGCTTTGAATTTCTTCATCGTCCGTATACCATCCTCGCTGACTGTAGTCCGGCCAGGGCTCTCCTGATAAAGAGAGAGACTTTAGAGAATTCAAGATGTCGCCAAAAGGCGAGTGCTGAAAGATGTCCGCGGAGGTGAACTCCATTATCGGTGCCCAATTGGATTCGATCGGCAGGGGCGCGGGGGGTTCGGAGTTCGGAGAGGAATCCGGCTCCTTGGAGTCACGGGCCGTGCGGAACGTGGGGCTGACGTTTGGCTCGATCGGCTTTGAGATCGTAGCCCCCGAGGTGACGTCCAACCGCTCATCCTCGATTGGCGCAATAGGCTCTGAATAAAGGGTCGGAACCGGTGCTTGTGCGGCCTCCAGGGCACTGTTCGGCGGCAGAGCTAGATCATGCCTCTCGACACAGTGCGGCGCGCTCAGCTGTGGCTTGAATCCGTCGATGATCGAATCCCCGCGGGTGTCTGCCGTGTAATTTAAGCTTCCAAACCTGACCTGATGGCCAGGGGCGTAGCTTTCGATCTGCACCAGGTGGCCAAGCGAGTTGGCCCGCAGTGCGAAGCCGCCGAAGACGAAGATCTGTCCGGGGAGAAAAGTCTCACCCTGGACCGCATCGTCGTTGATGATCAAAGGAGCCATCGAGCCCAAAAGTGACGACACAGAGGAACTCTCAATGAAAGCACCAATGTCGGTGTCAAAACCGGCGGATCTCGGGTAGGGGGTCCCGAACTGTGCGTCTAGGCGGATGGTAACAGGAGAGAAGGGACACGATGTTCTTACCCAGGTTCGGGCCCTCTCGATGGAGGTAAAACCCTACTCCTGCTTGATTAATGTTGATGATATGGGTAGTACAAGAGTAGATCTACCACGAGATCAAGGAGGCTAAACCCTAGAAGCTAGCCTATGGTATGATTTTTGTATGATGAAGTTTTCCTACGGACTAGAACCCTCTGGTTTATATAGACACCGGATAGGGTTAGGGTTACACAGAGTCGGTTACAATGGTAGGAGATCTTGAATATCCGCATCGCCAAGCTTGCCTTCCACGCCAAGGAAAGTCCCATCCGGACACAAGACGAAGTCTTCAATCTTGTATCTTCATAGTCCTGGAGTCCGGATGAAGGTATAGTCCGGCTACCCGAACACCCCCTAATCCAGGACTCCCTCACCACCGAAAACATATTTTTTTGGATTGAGCCATATGTCATATGTTCAGAGGTTGTTGAATGTAAGGCATAAGTTGTCCACCAATGATTCGATGTGCTTAGTTTTGATGACTACATCATCTACATATGCCTCCACCGTTTTGGTGATTTGCTTTTCCAGACAAGTTTGAATCATGCGTTGGTAAGTGGCTCCGGCGATTTTGAGTCCGAAAGGCATAGTGTTCAAGCAGAAAGTCCCATATGGAGTAATGAATGCCATTGCGGCCTGATCAGATTCCTTCATCTTAATTTCATGGTATCCGGAATATGCATCGAGGAAACACAGTGAATCGTGTCCTACGGTCGTGTCAATGATTTGGTCAATATGAGGCAGCGGGAAGGGGTCCTTAGGGCAGGCTTTGTTGAGGTCTTTGCAATCGACACAAAGGAGCCAGGATTTGTCCTTCTTTGGCACCATGACCAGGTTTGCTAGCAAGTTTGGGTGCTTGATCTCTCTGATGAACCTGGCTTCAAGTAGTTTGGCTAGCTCCTCCCCCATAGCTTGTCGTGTGGGTTCAGAAAATCACTGCTTTGCTTGACTAGCTTGAACCCCTTTATTATGTTGAGGCTATGTTCGTCCAGTCTGCGTGGGATTCCTGGCATATCCGAAGGATGCCAGGCAAAGATGTCCCAATTATCATGCAGGAATGCTCTTAGAGCGGCGGTGATCGTTGTATCCAGCTATGCTCCAATGGCTGCTGTTTTGTTAGGATCCATTGGGTGTACCTGAAATTTGACTATTTTGTCTGATGGCTTGAAGGAAGTCGATTTGGGCCTCTTGTCGAGGATTACATCGTCCTTGTCAACTGTGGAGCACAGATTTGTTAGCTCATCGGCTGCGAGGGCCTCGGATAGCGCCTCAAGGGCCAGCAATGCAGTTTTGTTTCCGGCATGGAGTGCTATATTCGGATCACTAGTGATAGTGATAAATCCGTTACGCCCTGGCATTTTGAGCTTCATGTACCCGTAATGGGGTATGGCTTGAAAGCGTGTGAATACCTCTCGCCCCAGTAGGGAGTGATATCCGCTGTTAAAAGGTGCCACATGGAAGAGCACTTCTTCGGACCTGCAGTTCTCCAGCGTGCCAAATATGATGTCTAGTTTAATCTTCCCCAAGCTTCGTGCTTCTTGACTGGGAATAATGCCTCGGAAGGTGGTGCCGCTTTGCTCAATGCGACTTTTGTCCATTTGCACTTTTTGGAGCATATCTTCGTAAATGAGGTTCAGTCCGCTGTCGCCGTCCATGAGCACTTTAGTGAGATGAAAGTCGTCCACAATTGGGTTTAAGACCAAGGTGGCTGGTGCTCGGACAGATATGGCCCTTGGCTCGTCATCAGCGGTGAAAGTTATTGTCGTATTGTTCCAAGGATTTATTGCGGCTACCTAGTTGACTTTGGCGAGGTCACATAATGCCCTTTTGCGCCGCTTGTTGGAAGAAAAGGTCTCGAAGACCGTAAAAACATTGAGGTCGACATCCTCGGAAGAGTGCCTCTCTGAAGTGGTGCTGGTGAGGATGGCCTCGCCACTCTTAGCCACCTGCCCGAGTACCTGGCATGCCCGAAGGCTATGTGTTGGTCCGGTATTTGGTGATGTATGTATCTAATAGGATTTGTCGAGCGGGTCGTCAAGGATAGTTTTGTGTCCCTTGAAGGGCTTGATTTTCTTGTCCATGAGATGATGATCGGGTGCCCCGTAAAGGTGCATCCTTTTTGTCCGTCTGATGGGCTGCTTAAAGGCAAGATGTTCCCACCGGGCTGTCTAGGCCTTCTAGGCGCTCTCTATTGCGCAGTACTTCTGTATGATGTGTGCCAAATCTGCGAAGTGCAGTACGCAGCGGCGGTTGAGGGCGTTGAGGATTCCCTCATCCGTACAGTTGCGACAAAATACTGAAACCGCGTTGTTGTCGCAGCAATCTTTAATCTTGTTTTTAACAAGGAGAAATCTGGCCCAGAAGTGATGGACTGTTTCCTCAGGTTGCTGCCGCACATACATTAGGTCGCATATGTCTAGAGGACCCGAATTGCTTGGCGAATATTGCTTGTGGCGGGTGGGCGGGCTAAAATCTGAACCCTGACCCACTATTGTATCCGGAGTGTGAAGAATTTTCGAGGTCACTAGCCCAGGATCCGGAGTGTCCTGGTGCCTTTTGGGCTCAATGCCCGGTTCTATGTTCGAAGGACATGAGGTCTCTTCCTGAAGATGGGTATCCGGCTCGGAGGGCTTGGAAATCCGAACATAGCTTGTTCTTAACTTAGGGGACGAAGTATTCTCCGCTTGTTCCTCCACGACTGCCAGCAGATGGGTGATCGGTGGGTACTTGATTTCCCTCTGATTGGGTTTAAGCCCAATAAGATCGTAGTCTGTAGCAACCCCTAGGGCGGCGATGCGATCAAGTAGCTTGTTCAAGGACGAGACATCTGCCGAATCCAGCTTTTCAAGATGTTTAGCGATTTGGAGGGCTGCCTTTGGCTTAATGGCCTCATGGGCGCCCATGGTAAAACCGTCGAGCTGGAGGACCTGTCTCGGACCTAGGGCCCTTCCAGAGGTAATGTTGCAGTTAGTGACAAGGCAAGCCATCGATCCTGCCGTTGACGACACAGTGGAACTCTCAATGAAAGCACCAATGTCGGTGTCTAAATCGGCCGATCTTGGGTAGCGGGTCCCGAACTACGTGTCCGAAGATCAAAGGTAACAGGAGACAAAGGGGACATGATGTTTACCCAGTTTCGGGCCCGATTAATGGAGGTAACACCCTACTTCCTGCTTGATTGACTTTGATGAGTATAGGGGTTACAAGAGTTGATCTACCTTAGGATCGTAATGGCTAAACCCTAGATGTCTAGCCTATGTAAATTCTAATAGCCTCTATGGACTAAACCCTTCAGTTTATATAGACACCGGAGGGGCCTAGGGTTGTACAGAGTCGGTTTACAGAGAAAGGAAATCATACATCCAGACGCCAAACTTGCCACTCACGCAAAGGGGAGTCCCATCCGTACACGGGGGAAGGCCTTCTATATTGTATCCTCATGACACATCAGTCCGACCCATGCTACAAGGCTCGGACACCCGAGGACCCCATAATCCAGGACTCCCTCAACCGGTCTTCAGCATCACTCGCTCGGATGCCTCATTGTTTGTCTACTACCACGCCGACACGACTGCATATTTCCTCCTCTACGTCGACGACATCATCTTGACGGCCTCCTCTGCAACCCTTCTTCAGCAGATCACTCTTCAGCTGCATGATGAGTTTATCATCAAGGACTTGGGTGCGCTACACTATTTTCTTGGCATTGAGGTTGTTCAGCGACCCGACGGCTTCTTTCTTCATTAGCAGAAGTATGCGCATGAGCTACTTGAGCGTGCCGACATGCTCAATTGTCACCCTGTCACTACTCATGTTAACATGCATGCCAAGGTTTCTGCTCTTGAGGGCTCAACCGCGTCAGATGCTCCGTTCTACCGGTCCATTGTTGGTGCCCTTCAGTATGTGACTCTCACCCGGCCAGATCTACAGTATGTTGTTGTCGGATTTGGTGTTCTGCGGACCGTTGAGAGGTTCGAACTCTGGGGTGCGTTCGAAGAAGTCGTACTCCCCAGTGAGCCTCCCAACTGATCCCGCAGCCTAGCTCAACGAACCTAATGAACAAGAGACACATCAGTTTACCCAGGTTCGGCCCACCTTGCGGTGTAAAACTCTACTCCTGCTTTGTGGTCGATTGGCCTCAAGGGGTTGTTGAAGAACTAGTACAAGGGTAGAACAGCCTCCGGAGGGGAGGTGTTCTTGTGCTCGATGAGCTGGTGGGTCACAGGATGATCTCTCTGATCCGTCCCCCTCGATGGTGGTGGCTAGGTCCTATTTATAGTGGCCTTGGTCCTCTTCCCAAATGCCAGGCGGGAAGGGATCCCACAACGGCCAAATTTGAAGGGAGACAACTAGTACAAGCTATCCTGAGAAAGGTAGTCTTCGCCTGCAAAAGCTCCTGGTCGTGATGCCGTGGTGGGCTCCATGATGACCTCTGTCCTGCCGTCCTGGCGGCCTTGGTCTTGTTGCACCAGAATGGAAACCTTTACTTGATTCCTCGGGACTCCTCACTTGCGCTTGCCTCCTTAGCACCAAAGAGGAAACTTGTACATTGCGCCTGCTGGCGCCCGCCTGACCTTGATCGTTATGGCTCACGTCATCCGAACCTCCCGAGGTGCACCTTCAATAGATATCTCCGATCCTTGGGAGCCAGCCTGGGGAAGCCGCCCCCAGAGAGGTCTTGATGTCATCCGCCTCGCGAGGCTTGGCCCCTCGCGAGGGTCTTGAGTTGTTAATGTTGATGCTGTGCCATACCAGGCCGTTGACAGGGACATGCCAGCCGTAGGCAAGCATGTCTGGGTACCCCCGTTCCTAGAACGCCGACAGCTGTTTGGCAGGTGTGTCTTCATATGCACGCCCCTCGTGACTCCCATTGGACCCTCATGAAACGGATTCTCCGGTACATCCGTGGCACGATGGCTCTTGCTACCTCTTGAGCATGCGTTGGTTTTCCCTTGAAGAGGAAAGGGTGATGCAGCAAAGTAGTGTAAGTATTTCCCTCGGTTTTGAGAATCAAGGTATCAATCCAGTAGTAGACTACACGCAAATCTCCTAGTACCTGCACAAACAATCAAGAACCTTGCAACCAACGCGATAAAGGGGTTGCCTATCCCTTCACGGCCACTTGCAAAAGTGAGATATGATAAAGATAATAAGATAAATATTTTTGGTATTTTTGTTGTACAGATTGAAAAGTAAAGATTGCAAAATAAATAGATATTAAACTAGAATTATAGATCGGAAACTTTTATGATGTAAAGTAGACCCGGGGCCATAGGTTTCACTAGTGGCTTCTCTCATGATAGCATAAATTACGGTGGGTGAACAAATTACTGCCGAGCAATTGATAGAAAAGCGCATAGTTATGAGAATATCTAGGCATGATCATGAACGTAGGCATCACGTTCGTGTCAAGTAGACCGAAATGATTCTGCATCTACTACTATTATTCCACACATCGACCGCTATCTAGCATGCATCTAGAGTATTAAGTTCATAAGAACAGAGTAACGCATTAGGCAAGATGACATGATGTAGAGGGATAAACTCAAGCAATATGATATAAACCCCATCTTTTTATAGTGGATGGCAACAATACAATACGTGTCGGCTCCCTTTTTGTCCGTGGGACCGAGCACAGCAAGATTGAACCCAAAGCTAAGCACTTCTCCCATTGCAAGAAAGATCAATCTAGTAGGCCAAACTAAACCGATAATTCAAAGAGACTAGCAAAGATATCAAATCCTGCATATAAGAATTCAGAGAAGAATCAAATATTGTTCATAGATAATCTTGATCATAAACCCACAATTCATCAGATCTCGGCAAACACACCGCAAAAAGTATTACATCGAATAGATCTCCAAGAACATCGAGAGAGAAGAAGACATCTAGCTAATAACTATGGACCCGAAGGTCTATGGTAAACTACTTACACATCATCGGAGAGGCTGTGGTGTTGATGTAGAAACCCTCCGTGATCGATTCCCCCTCTGGCAGATCACCGGAAAGGCCCCAAGATGGGATCTCACAGGTACAGAAGGTTGCGGCGGTGGAAAAGCGGTTTCATGGCTCCCCGCGATGTTTTCAGCGTATGAGAGTATATATAGGCGAAAGAAGTAGGCCGGTGGAGCTACGAGGGGCCCACGAGGGTGGGGGCGTGCCTACCCCCTGGGCGCGCCCTCCTGCCTCATGGCCACCTCGTTGCATCTCTGACTTCCACTCAAGTCTCCTGGATTGAGTTTGTTCCAAGAAAGATCCTCGTGAAGGTTTCGTTTCGTCTGGATTCTGTTTGATATTCCTTTTTTGCGAAACACTGAAATAGGCAAAAAAACAGCAATGGGCATTGGGCCTCCGGTTAATAGTTAGTCCCAAAAAATAATATAAAATAGCATATTAAAGCCCATTAAACATCCAAAACAGATAATATAATAGCATGTAACAATAAAAATTATAGATACGTTGGAGACATATCAGCTCTCGGGCTTACTCTCATGACATCCACTTCTCTGGAGATGGTGGCTTATGCCAATGCGGACTAGGCTGGCTGCCCTGACACCCATCGCTCCACCTTTGGTTACTGCGTCTAGCTTGGTTCTTCACTCGTCTCGTGATCGTCCAGGCGACAACCCACAGTTTAGCATTCAAGCACGGAGGCCGAGTACCGCGCAGTGGCTAACACCGTCGCCAAGTGCACCTGGCTACGACAGCTACATTAGGAGTTGCATCATGATGTCTCCCAGGCTACGATTGTCTACTATGACAACATCTCTGTGGTGTACCTTTCCGCCAACCCCATTTATCATCACCAGACTAAGAACATTGAGCTCGACATTCACTTTGTGCGTGAGCAGGTGGCTCTTGGATGCATTCGAGTCCTCCATGTTCCGACCGCACAACAGTTCGCCGATGTGATGACTAAGGGGCTGCCTACTTCCACCTTTGAGGAGTTTCGTTCCAGTCTCCAGCGATGCTTCGATTACAAGGGGGGTTGAATATATTGTGTACGGGTATATTGTGTCTTGGGCCCACCTCCTAGTTTTCCTGTATAGTTGAGGTTGTTGCCACCCTTTGTACATCATATATACATGCCTAATGCACCGATCATTGCAATTGTGTTGCACGGCCTAATCCTACTCTTCTACAGGTTCGGTTACAATAGTTATAGTGTTCGTAATGAACACGGTGCGCTAGAGCAGATGACAAGTGGGCCAGCCTCGTCAGTGAGACAAGGAAGAAGAAAAAAAACAGAAAGGGAGAGAGCTGTGGGTTGGGCTGCGGCTGCGCTAAGATGAGCCGGCCTGCTAGCTGAGCGCTGGCGCATGCGAAGCCTCGGCTGGGCCACTGTGCAGCCCAACTGGATAGTGCATGTTTTTTAAACCTCTGCTACAGGAAATAAATTTAGCTAAAAAATCTAAAAACAAAATACCAGAATAGAGTAAAACATTACTGCTACTATATAAAATAGTGAACATTTTTTTCAGTCTAAAACGATGAAACAAAATACAAATAAGATTCTTATAAAATTTATTTTGGCTTTATAAATGTCCCATAAAATATTTTTGTACTCCACAGAAACATCCAAATAATTTTTAAAGAATTTCCCATATTTTTATATTGGAGGAGTCATATTTCCTTCTCTCATATTGTTTTCTTTTGAATCGGTAATTGTTTTGAATACTTTAAATATTCTCAAAATCCAATACATACGAGACAAATAAATAGTTGGGAAAGTCATCTTATTCCCTCTCAATTGAATATTCATTTTAACACCAAAAGTTTCAAAGCTTACTCAAACATACCTAAACTCAAACAAACACAAGAAAGTTTTTTATAATCCTATTTAAATAATTAACATTCCAAAATTATAAAGTTTGGGATGTTACATTACTCTCCCAACACAAGAGTCAACAATAGCATGTGGCACATGGCAATAGCAACTAGTATCTCCACCAAGCATGCAAATACACATAAAAGTAGGATAATGGTGAATCATGGGTAAATGCGAGCAAGGGTCACAATTGCATGGCCAAATCATAGAAAGAGGTGTGTCATGCAAACTAAACATGCTACGATGGACATAAAGTAACAAGTGACATATAGCCCATAGTCATGTGAGAGCCAAGTAGAAGAGATGTGCATAGTCCTTGTGCGAAGGGAACAGTGTTAAGGATAATCCACGTGATCCCAAATCATCATTGCTCTCAAGAGCTCGTTCCATCAACTCATGGATTGTGAGGTTGACGAGTGTTCATAAGTACCTACACAAAACAAAGGGAAAGGGAAAATAGTGTGTGTGTGGTATATGTACACATCATCCATTATGATGCGCACGTGCATGTGTTGGTTAGCACAAAATATCCAATGCTCAAAGAAATGAGAAGCGTGATATAGAAACGTGCCGTCCATCATGATAGGTTTGCTGTTATGTATAGCATAACGGAGACTCAGATTGTTGAATGCATCACTAGTAGTATCTAGATCATTGTCATGAATGGTATGCATATGGTGCACACAAGGGATGGAATCATGCAATATACAATAATTTTTATGGCATGACATATATGATGAATTGCATAAATTTTGCAAAGGTAGCATAGCAATATCATCGCAAGAGAAGCAAAATCCAATGACCATGATCTCGTCATCTATGCCATAACGACAAATGGGATTTATTTTAATGGGGCATGCATAGTTACTATGTTAAGATTGTAAAGATGTAATATGGGAGATGTAACACCCCGGATGTAACTTTCCCAATTTGTACTCCAACTCTTGCCGTTTCCGGCGTTAAGTTAATTTATTATCTCGGGTTAGGGTTTTTGTCTCCGTGTGTTGTTGTCGTTGTCATGCATCTCATATCATGTCTTCATGTGCATTGCATTTGCATACGTGTTCGTCTCATGCATTCGAGCATTTTCCCTGTTGTCCGTTTTGCATTCCGGCGTTTCGTTCTCCTCCGGTGGTCATTTCTAGCTTTCTTTCGTGTGTGGGGATTAAACATTTCCGGATCGGACCGAGACTTGCCAAGCGGCCTTGGTTTACTACCTGTAGACCGCCTATCAAGTTTCGTATCATTTGGACTTCGTTTGATACTCCAACGGTTAACCGAGGGACCGAAAAGGCCTTGTGTGTGTTGCAGCCCAACACCCCTCCAATTTGGCCCAAAACACACCTAAGTCTTCTCCATCATCTAGAGCGTTCGATCACGATCGCATGGCCGAAAACCGCACCTCATTTGGACTCTCCTAGCTCCCTCTATGCCTATTTAAAGACCCCTTCCCCCAAATCCGGATTCCCCCTCGTCCGAAACCCTAAAATCCACCTCGTGCGCCGCCGGACACTTTCCCTGCCGACGGACGTGTCCGCCGCTGTGTCCGCCGCCACGTGGCAGCCTCCCATTAGCCGCCTCCCT